>NC_046659.1:21698396-21702815 GCF_010883055.1 Belonocnema kinseyi | reverse complement strand
TATTTTCTGAACCACCTTAAAATAAACTTAAAAAATACAATCCTTTTTTTAGACATTTTTCCAGATCTCGCGTTGTTATGCTAATTATAGGATTTTGGTTTTTATATTATTTTGTATACATGTATAAAGCAAAATATTCTACAAGTCTTCTTTTAGATTTTTCACGTATCTTGCGTCTTTTAGCGTGATATTGGAATTTTCGATTATCTGCATATATTACTTACGATAAAACAAAATTACGAGTCCTATTGAAAAGTGGTTTAAAGAAATTTTGTAGGATTTTTCAAAATCTGTCCTTTCTCTTCGAGACTTTTTATCGTATTTTGCGTCATTTGGTTCAAAATTTGAATGTTGTGGTGTCAAATTTCGGGCAATTCTAATACTTTCTGCATCATAAATAATAAGAATGTAATAAATTAATGCAAATTTGTATCACTTTTTGGGCGAATAACTTTTTTCAATCAATTTGTTTTTGTACCTTTTGTTGTTTTTCCAAAAATTTTTCATTTTTATTTTTAATACCATTTTTATGATCAAAACCAAAACTACGTGTTATGTCAAAAAGTAATTCATAACAAATTTGTAGCTCTTTTTCGGGTAAATAATTTTTTTTATTTCGTAACTTGTATCATTTTTTCACAAAGTTTTTTTAAAAATATTTTCAATGTTATTTTTCGCGAATAAAACACAACGTACGCCTCCTATCAAGAAGTGATTATTAACGAATTTGTAGATCTTTTTTGAGATCACAATTTTTGTTGATTCATCTTCTTTTGTATCCTGCATAGTTTGACCACAAAATGGGATTTTTCATATCTCATTATTTTTTGTGAAATATAAATTAGAATTTTCAACTTTACAAGAAAATCCAAAAAGTTTGTATGATAATCTTGTAGGGCTTTAAAAAAGCAATGCTTTTCTTTACTTTTTTCATATCGTACGTTGTTTGGCTTATAATTTTGATTTTCGATTGATATTAAAAATTTGGAAATGCTATAACTCTGAGAATTTTTTTTTATAAAAAAAGTCATCAGGATAAACTGTTTGGCCTTCTGAGTACTATTAATAGCCATAAATAAAAATTTTAAGTATAAAAAAATGGTCCCAAATTTGTATTTTTATCCAAAATGGCTGTTAACGAACTCGTCCTTTCTTTTCGGACTTGTCGGACCTTTCTTTTCTTATCCTTTCTCAATCATAAATGATGAGAATGAGAAAAATTAGAAGCCCTTTAATTTTTGTTATTAATTTCAGTTTCTAAATCATTTGAATTCTTCAAAGTAAAACGCTGTTACTTTTCTCCGTAATATTGATATTTTATCCAATTCAAATAAAATTGAAAATAAAGTTTCTTAAGTATAGTCTCAATATACTTGTTCTCTGTCATTCTTTTAATTGTTGTAATTTCGTTTTCTGAGTCTTGTCGATTTTTCGTTGTGTATTTTTATGTTAAACAAATTTTAAACTATACATTATAAGGATAATTTCATTAAATACAAAAATCGAAACTTTAAGGGGCCGTCAGTAAACTGCATTATCAATTGCATGGGGAGGGGGGGTCATGCTAAAAACTATGGTTCGAACAGGGGTTGGGGGTCAGTGGAAGAAAACTTACGAACTTAAATAACATTTAGTATGTTTCCTTATTATTCACTTTTAAAGAATTGTTCTTTTTTCTCGATTTTTAAGAAACCCCCTTTTATCGTTTTTTCGCTTAAATCCTTTTTGATAGAAAGTCTATTATTATATTTGTGGTTCGGAATTCAGAAGTTTGGTTAAAAGTTGAACTACTTTGTAAAAAAATTATTCTTTAGGTTTTAGATTCACCTCTTTGGTCGAAAATTTAACTATTTTATTTTTTGAAAATTAATCTTCTGCGGATAAAAAGTCATTTTTAAGCTGAACTCTTTTGTTAAAAATGTAACTATTTTGTTGAAAATTCGTTTTTTTTAATAAGAATTAATTTTTTTTCAACTAACAAGGTAAACATTTCATTTTTGATTTAAATTGATATTTTTATTAAAAATTAATATTTTCTGGTTTAAATTTCTCCTCCTGGATTTAAAATTTAAAAATTTTGTTAAAAATTAATATATTTTGTTGAAAGCTCGTCTTATCTTGGTAGATCATTAATACAATGCTGGAAAATTCATTTCTTTGGTTAAAAATTTAACTATTTTTTTTCGCAAATTATCTTCTTTAATTGAAAATTAAACGAGTTAGTTAAAAGTTGAACTTTTTCATTAAAGATTCATATTTTTGGACTCCCCTTGATCTTTGGGATTGACACTTTTGTTGAAAATTTAATTTCTAGATTTAGTTAAAAATTAATCTTTTTTTTAACATGTAACAATTTTCTTGACATTTTGGGTTTTTTGTTTTGTTCAAAATTAATTTTTTATCTGAAAATTTGCAATTTTACATTTTTGTTCGAAATTTATACTTTATAAGTTTGAAATTTAATTATTTTTTAGAACATTCTTTTTTTTGTTGAAAATTCATCTTGTTGGTCGAAAATTAATTTTCTTGATTTTTTTACATCGTCTTTTTATTAAAAATGTAATTGTTAAGTTCGAAATTAGTATATTTTGATGAATGATTTAACAATATGGTAGAAAATTAAAGTTGGATTCGTTTGTCAATGAACTTTTCCGTGTTTTTTTCATGTTTGTTAAATCTAGTTTTTTTAAAATCATATTTCTGCAAGATTTACCTCCTTGGCTTAACATTCAACTTTTTTTGTTGACAATTTGGTTTGTTATGTGAAAATTTTTTTCTTTTAAATTGTAACTTGTCTAGTCTTGATTAGAAATGGATCCTTTATAAGTTGAAAATTCAAATATTTGGTTGAAAATTCATGGAATTTGTTAAAAATTCGTCTTTTTTGGTAAGAAAATTAATCTTCTTTGTTGGGAATTCATTATATATTTCGACTTTAAATCTTAGGAATTTAAATCGTTTCATATTGAATTCAAGTCAATTGAAAGTGAGTTTTAAATAATAACTGATACGAGGGATTTTATTAGCTGTAAGGCATAGCGTATATATACATATATTGAAAAAAAATTGATTTTATTTATTTCTTCAAGTGGATTTTTTTTAAGTTTGCAATAACAAAGAAATATTATCCAATTAGAAGTTTTGAGTGTTTAAACTCGTGATTTATTTTTTTTTATAAATAGTTTCCAAATAATTTTCACATTGTACACATCATCAATATAATATGCTTAAAAACCAGCTGATGTGTACAATGTGAAAATGAGTTCCAAACTATTTATCAAAAAAATGAATCACGATTTTGAAACCCTTAAAACCCCTAATTGGATAGTTTTTCTTTTTTATTGCAAACTTAAACAAAATCACTTGAAGAAATAAATAAAATCAAAAATTTTTTCAATCCTTGGTGGGAATTTTTTTACAAGTACGAAAAAGTATAACTATTTTTACAGGAAAACACCAATAAATATAATCAATTTTTAAATACTAAGAAATCCAGGTGGCCGTTTTAATCAAGGAAAAAAATTTCCGGTCATTTCCCGGCTCGCAAAAAATTATTGAATTACTATTATTCTTTGGAATTCTTTCCTCTTCCATTTTTTTGTAAAAGCCTTAGTTGCTGAGATGCACCCCTAAACGCTTTATATTTCTTTAGAATATTTTTGGACTCTTCGATTCTTTGAATTATTTTTATAAACTATTTAGATTACTTTGAAGCTGTGAATTCTGATGAGCATAAGAATTGCAAGTGGTTAACTTCCCTCAAACTTTTGAAATTAAATTTTAATTTGCAAGGCACAGTCTAGTTACTGGTTTTTGTAACTAAACAAATTATAAGGAAAAAGATTATACGTTTCAAATAATCAAGAAACAAAAACAAACAAAAAACAGAATTTTAATATAATTTTGATAAATAATAAAATGAGTAGTGAAAACCTTAAATTTTTCCTGGGAATTAAATGTAAATTGTCAATTCGACACGTCAGAGAAGTGTAAATATTAATTCAGTTTTACCTTAATTATGCGAAAAAATAATAAAATATTTTAGGATTTAAAAATACATGTAGGATAAATTTAGACAGTGAAGTATTCGAACCTTCAATTCACTATTTTTATAAAAATTATATTTTTTTTAATAATGTTTGAAATTTCGCTAAAATTCTAAAATATGACAAGAATTTTTTTCAACTTATTTATATAGTATTTCGAAAATTTCTCTTTTAAAAGAAACCAGATGAGGAATTAACTCAACTTGTTCATTTAACTAAATTCTGAATTAATTAAAAATTTATTTACTTTTTAAATGTATTTACTTTTTAGATTTATTTACTATCTCGAAAGTGTCCCTTTTTAAAAAAGAAACCGTAAAAGAAATTAATTAATTTTAACATAATAATAAATATAATAATCTTAGGCCCTCAT
>NC_046659.1:21691952-21698296 GCF_010883055.1 Belonocnema kinseyi | reverse complement strand
TATATCAGGATTTTTTATAAAATGTCACGGTATTTTCAACTTATTTTTATAATTTTAAAGACTTTGATAGAGTTAAAAATGTTAAGAAGGATTATGTTTAAAGATTCCAAAGTAATTAAAAAATTTCAAAAAAAGTTTTAGGTATTCCAAAAGATTCAGAAGGATTTGACATATTTGAGAGAATTTGAAAGGATTCTAAGGAATTTTTAAATGATTGCAGTTATTTAATATGAAATTTAAAGGACTTAAAATATTCCAGGGTAGTTTTTTAAATTTCAAGGAATTTTCAAGAACTTTTTAAAAATTTAAAAGATTTCAAAACATTTTTAAGGATTTTAAATATTTGAGAATATTTTAAAAGATGTCAAGGAATTTTCAACTGATTTTTATAATTTAAGGGAATTTCAAATAATTAAACAAATTTTACATGGTTTACTTAAAAAAATTTTCCATACTTTAGAAATCTTTAAAAAAAAAGTTCTAGGTATTTCAAAAGATTTTAAAGGATTTGAAAAATTGTAGAGAATTTTTAAAGATTTCAAGGAATTTTCAATTAATTACAGTAATTTAATATGACATTTTAAGGCATTTGATATATTATAAGATGTTTTCATAGATTTCAAGTAATTTTCAAATTACAGGCAACCATATATTCGGTCACGCCAAATTATAGTGCATTTGAAATCCAAAAAAGTAATAATCTAATTTTACTTTATAAGTGCATGAAAAAATAATTGTGATTGAGTAGAAAAGGTCTTGAAGGATTTCGAAAACTCTAAAAACTTTTTGAAATCAAAATTAGTCCCAAAATGTAGCAAAGAGGTTAGTGTAAAATAGTAGTAAGAAATTTGAATTAAAAAGTTTATTTTTGATTTAAGTTACAATTTTTATGGAAATTAGTAAAAAAGTAAGTCTGAAGATACAGTTAAGTTTTATTTTAATTTTAATAAACTTAAAACTCTGGTTAAATAAACCAGAATTTTGTTTCAATATGTCCTTACTATTTTTCTCTGGTTGAAGAAATACAAATTCTAAAAAACAATTTCCTTATAAAAACTTCTAAAATGTTGTTTTCCTAAATTCCGTTGTAGACCTAGACCAATGTCTTCTGAAATGTTGCATTTTTAAAACATTTGTGACTTTAGAGGTATATGAGTTTTTTAACAGCTGAAATTTTTTTGTTACTAAAATTTGATATAAAAATGGCCATAATTTTCGTATTTTTGTTATTTTAATATGTGAGCTAATTACATTTTTTGAACCGCAATCATGAAAAATAATATAAACCGATGCTATAAATTCACAGAACTATTATGTACTTTAATAGTCTATATTTTTAAAAAGAATTTGACGCCGTTTTTATTTTATTTTCAGTAAATATATAAGTTTCCTTAGTTTTTTATTTAGTTTCATTTGATTATTTTCTTTATTTCTTTATTTTTTATTTATTGAAAAAAATGAGTTGAAACTTTGAATTTTTCTCCACCGGTCATGTATAGAAAGCTATATTTTCCAGCTGGTTGATTAAGCTTTTGTTTGCATTTTACTTGTTTAAACTGTTTACCTATTTACTTCCATTCAAAATTTTTGATTATGCTAAAATAATTATTTTTAATTCTTTCCTTTAATAAAAACTTGCTTTTTTAAATTTGTTCGTAAATAAACTTATTTTCTAATAATTTAAATATTGTATTAACTTTCAGTTTCTTTTATAAAATTTTAAAGGCTTATGCATTATAAATAATTTCCTCATTAACAAAAAAAGTTTTTTAAAGAAAAAGAACGACAATCATGCAAACCGACTTTTTTATTTGAAAATGATATTAACAACGTTTTTGTATAATCAAAAAGAAATTTGGAAGTAATTTCATATCTGAATAAAATTATGAATCAAACCAAAAAATACATGATCTGGCACTTTTTTGTTTGACTTATTTTTTCAAAAATTGTACACACCTGGTCAAAGATCTTGATTGAAACCCGAAGTTTAATTCCGCTCTATTGTATTGTTCACAACTTTCTTTTAACTGCAATTCATAACAGTAGACAGTTAGACATAATGTAAAAACTACAATTGAACATGACAAGTCAAAACTGTCATCGAGGTACTTGAAGTTAAAGTAAATATTTATTTCTGACAATATTAAAACTTCCATTTTAATATTGAGTCTATTAAACTGAAAAGGAAGATATTTTAAAATTATTTAAGCCTAGCGTTATAATGCTTAAAGCTTCTTGTTCTTTAAAAATCAATATATTCCAATCAAGATTTTCTTCTTACTTCTTCAATCTTGTAAACAAGAACAAATGTTTTACTGTGATAAATAAGTGACGAAATTTTGTCATTACATTTTTTTAATGTGATAAGCCGTGATTATATCTGTCGTCTTGTAGAAAAAAGTTACTCTCTAAAGTTTGACGTAAGGGCCTTTTTCGCGTTGCAACGTAAACGTAAAGAAAACTTACGTCAAAACGAAGATAGTGAGTTTCTTCACGCCAAATCATAAGTGATTTTATTTAAATCGTGTAAAATTAAATAATTTGAATTGACAGGTTATACTCGAAGAATATTCGAAATTTTACAAATACTGAAATTTTGAATTTAAAATTTATAAACTAGTTTCTTTTAATAATAATAATTTTATTTTCACGCTTCTAAAAAAAAATAATTACACTGTAAATTTAATAGTTTTCATTTCAAATTTCTCTCATTTAAACCTTTTAATTTCAAAGGCTTTGAAGTTATAATCCAATTTTCGAAACTGAGTAATTTTTAATGGAATAATTATTTAATTGCTAACATACTTCTAATTTTAAATGAAATTTTGGAATAATAAAGTATTTCCATGCAAAATAGTTATGCTAAAGTTTAAAGGCTTTCTTTTATATTTTGACATTATCGACTTCTGAAAATTTTCAAACCAAAAACTTTAGAACTATGAGTACTAATTACTTTCCTGAGTGTTTTTGTTGAATTTAACTAATTATTATACAGATAAGGGAATTTTTTAAAATTTCTCCAGCTTATTTGAATGTTCTCCGTCGTTGAAGCCAAGAAACAACCCACATGTTTGTATTCAATTCAATCTATTTTAAAATTTAACGACAGTTGTATTTTTATTTAACTAGATTGTAGTTAAATTTAACACCATTTAACATCTACAATTTTAACTGAAATTTACTTAAATTTAACTTGATTTTACTCACATTTTGAATTTAACTAAAATGTATCCACCTTTTGAAATGATCTAAATTGTATTCAAAAAAACCAGACGAGAAATTAATTTAATTTAACAAAACTTTATTCAATTCTTAAATTCACCTAAATTTCATTTAAATGTTGAATTTAGCTAAATTTTATTTAAATTTTAAATTGAACAAAATTTTATTTAATTTGGAATTTAACTGAATTTTATTTAATTTTTTAATTTATCTTAATTTGATTTAAATTTTAAGTTTAGTTTTAAACAATGATGTTAGGAATTTCACTAGAATTATAAAGTATAAAAAGAATTTTTTTACATTTATTTACTGTCCCGAAATTTGAAAATAATAATAAATAGAATATTTTCAGACTGTCTTTAATTTGAATATAATTAGGTAATTCAGTGTTCATAAAATTTTTGTCGTACAGGTCTTACAGAGCCAGCCGATCTTTCACTTTCCTTTTTCACTTGACAAACACTTTTTAAATATTCGAAAACGTTACGAGTGCGCGGGTCGAACTTATCATTTTCGGAATACTTTTCAGCAAGTTCCCTGCCATGGAGAATAGTCATAAGGAGACAAAACTAATGGAACTGAAAATGAACACTTTTCTGTTGCTAGAAGTACGCACGCACACATGTGCAAAATCACACTTACGTATAGTTCAAAACTTCCCGAGCGTGGCGAGCCAACTGCACTTAAAAAAAATATGGCCGCCGATGTGAACGCGAGTCAAATGTAAATAAATAATGATTGAACAATTAATAGTTTGTGAATAAAGGCAAAGGATGTTAAAATTAAAAATCACTGTACAAAAGCGAAAGTTTCCAACAAGTGTGGCTTCAAGTGTATAGTGTACAAGACTTTCAGAGTGTTGAAAAGTTGTATGTTTATGGTTTTTGTTACAAACTCGTCGAATACCTGTCGCACGCATAGTGTTGGTAAAAGTAATTTGATATTTTCATAAACATACTACCTACCTCTTTCAAGGCGAATAATTTTATATTCCACAAACATTTTACAAAACCTTGTCTGATTATTAATTCTTTATTTGTTCGAGCGACCTGTCAAAACAAAAAAATGGAGGCGGCCATATTTTTTTTAAAGTGCGGTTGGCACGCCACGCTCGGAAAGTTCTGAACTATACGTAAGTGTGATTGTACACATTTGGGTGTGCGTACTTCTGGCAACAGAAAAGTAACCGTTTTTGGTGAGTCATGCATTACAGATTGGTCTCCTTATATCTATTCTCTTATAACCTATTCCGCAAATATGCCACTCTCATAGAGATATTACAGATAGAGTAGGCATGCCATAGGCCCTTGTACAAGCGAGAACGTCCTGCGGATAGAAAGAGAATGAAGTTGGTATTGCTGTCTCTCTCTTTCACGGCGTATTGCGCATGCGTGACTCTCATGCAACAGCAACAGACCGCGACAGTTGTTCTAACCTGCACGCAATGAATGATTTTTCGAGATTTCTTATTTTATGCCATTGTTGATTCTTATTTCGGCTAAAATTGATTTATTATACATCGCTTAAATATTTTGAATACTAAACAATTCGAACAGGCTAAATTTATCTACAAATTGTTTGGTCAAGCCCCTGAGGCAACAAGTTTTTATAGTACTTACAGGTCCATGTAATCAAGGCAGCGCGATAGCCGAGGTGTTAGCATCTTGGCTTATAAATTTTGCGTCCCGAGTTCGATTCCCACGATCGGAATAATTTTTTTTTCTTTAATGTATTTTTAACTAGCATTGTTAATACAAGTCAATAAATCTTTCAATTTTTCTACTCCGATATTATTCATTTGTGGAAATTGTTTGTGTGACGAATTATTATATTTTAATAAGTTGAGTCTCGGCTTTTGAATTTTTCAATAAAAAAATTGATACTCAGACGGCGCTTAGGTAGGGTTTTCGAACATTTGTAATAAAAGAAAATATCAAGTACTTCTGCATAAATTCCCATGAAACAGTAATAAGTTTCGATTTTTCATTTGAATTCAGTATTTCGAAATTTTTTTTTGTATAAAAATATTCATTCATAAATTCGCCAGCATAAATAAAGAAACCATTCATCTCATTTTTTTTAAAGTTCGTTATTATTTATAAGTTTGCTTTTTAATTTTAAGATAGGAAATTTATAGATGAGTTTTTATAAGCTAACGAAAACCGAATCTGGATTAAAATCTGAAATCCTTATTAATTAATGAGATTTTGTGTTTTTGTTTAATTTATACGGCAATATTTACATTTTGAATGCTGCGATCTTTCCAAACAAATTTTGTTTTACTTATCGAAATATCATCTTCCATATATACAAAACTTATTTTTCATAAACTCAACTTCACTAACTCAACACTTATTTTTTATAAAAGAAATAATTATATTAATGCATCTCGCAGAATCAACATTTGAATGACTATAATATTATCATTGAGAAAACGTCAAGTAATATTTACTGCTTTTATTAGTAAATCTAAGTAAGTGTTGTAAATTTTTTAACTTGAAATCAGTTGAGAGACAAAGTCTGTTACTATGAAAAAAAGAGAAAAAAAATCATTAAAAAATTTTACGTGTTCGCCTGTCTATTTGATGAAAAACATAACGTTGCGTTGTAATGCAGTTAGTAAATTGAGGATTTCATATTTCTATCACAGGCGAACACGAAAAATTTTTTAATAATTTTCTTTTTTGCTCTTTTTTCATAGCTGCTGGAAAAGGACTACTCGGTTTGTTGTTTTTCATCCGAGATATCAATTCTTTCACGTGTTCAGGGAGTTTCTAGCGATAGAAAATGATGCGCATTTTTTATTATAAGTACTTAAATGATTTTAGCTCAAAAAAATAATACGATGAAAAATATTTAAAAAAAGGAGATACAAAATATCGCAGGTTGAATTGTTTGTTATGGCTTGCAAATCTTTTCATTTTTGGACCAATTTCATCACAGTTATTTTAAAATTATTTTTATTGTTCTGACATTACATTGTACAAATAATTATACATTTTATGATCTACACTTACATGATAAGCCTTTCACATACATTGAATGAAGTTAATATTAAAATAAATGTGATGTACAACAATTAATTAATAGTTTACTTTGAATAAAAAAATCAATTATGTGAA
>NC_046659.1:21689038-21691852 GCF_010883055.1 Belonocnema kinseyi | reverse complement strand
CCCCCCCCCCCATAGAAATCGTGCATACTTTTACCCCGCCCCCCAAATCGAAATCCTGCGTACATTCGCGGTTAGAAGTGCTTTTTCATTTTTTAAGCAAGAGTTTCATATATGTATATATGTTTCTCTCTGTGTGTGTACTTACCTCTTCATTGTCAGGTTCGCTTGCATTTTCCCTGTAACGTAATGTAGATTCTGGAATCTTTAATGCACTATTTCGAAGGTAGCCCTTATATCCAGTTCTTTCTTCGTTATCCATTTTTATACACTTAAAAGGTCAAGAAGGCGCTAAACTCAACGTTGCTTAGATTTTCAAACAGTCACTTTAATTCAAAAACGATCAACGGACTGATTGTATCAACGAGAATGTAACCGGACAATACGTTGTTTGAGAATTTGTAACCACTCTTAAGTCTTAATCACAAGACATTTCCAGCCAATGACATTGTTACTGTGGCTACGTATGAGCATATAATTGGTGGAAATGTTTGTACATACTTTTGAATTTTCTTAAGCTCTTACATAATATCGGTTATGATGCCCATCAGCACAGAAAAAAGAAGCATTTGATTCAAAGAACATTTATTTAACCCAAAGAAATGGTAAAACAGAATATGTCTGAAGAAATATTTTGTTTATTTCTAAGGAACGCAAAGATGAAAGCAAATAAATATTTACTTAACACTGGAATATTCTTTGAAATAGAAAAATATGTAATCGACTGTCAGAAATAGCTCTCTGATATGAACATATATTATTATATTGAATGAATTATTATATTATATTATATATTATATTCCCTGAGACTTGTATAGAAAAATGTTTCGATGCTGGCCTGGCCCAGACAAGGCTGTCAGGTTTCCAGCCCTGACTGGAAAGCAGTGTGTCAGATAGGTCAGAGTCAACACGTAATTGGTAGTGCAAGTTGTGACGTCATCTAGCAATTACATGGAAAAAAATCCGCCCGCCTTGCGAGCACATTCTCATAGCATGCTCCGCGCTCGATAATGCATTTTCCTTGGTCTGGTACTGCTTATTCAGATCTTGCAAAATACTGTTCAAATTTAACTTTTCCTGATCCTAATAGGACCCTGCTGTGGTTGTTTAATCCTTTTTCCTTTTTTAATGTATATATAAAACCCCTCATAAAATACAATCATAAAGTGAAGCTGACATTTTTTTTGTAATTTGACATTAAAGAAGGTTCTCAAAGCACCTATGGCCTTGGTGATTACATTCTCATTGCGATAATCGCGCTTCGCGGTCAACAGTTCGCTTATAAAGGCTCCATATTTTAAAATTGTGGGTTAATCGACCAATTCTGCTAGAATAGTTTTGAAATATATTTGGTATCTAGTGGAAAGTTTGAATGCAATTTTTGGATCTATGAAAAAAATAATTTTTTCTATTTTTTGAAAAATTTCAAAATTTTAAAATGCTCTCAATTCGTTAATTTTTGTTGGAAACAGACATGCGGACAGACAGTCACCGAAAAAATTTTATGATTTTCGAATTCTGTGCGTGCCGAAACGTAAAGATCCGTTAAAAACCAGAGATCGAAAATTTGGACGATTATATTACACTCTCATGAATGAGAATGTAAAAATAGTTTTTCACTATAAACATTTGCAGTTAAAAAAATTGCATTTTAGACGCCTGGTAACTTTTTCGAAGTATGTCAAAAAAGTGTACTTGTGGAACTTAGATTTTTTTTTCTTCTTTGCTAGCTGATCAGCGCAAAACCTGGGCGAAAATAGACTGTCGAAGTGTTTGTTAAGAAAAAAAATCTCCCCGCATCGCTAGCACATTCTCATCGCGCGCGGCTAGCTGCGCTCGCAAGTTTGAGCGCGCCTAAGGCGCGCGGCAGTTGAATTTCGCGCTTCGCGCTCAGATATTTATTCTTTGCATTTGGAATGCTTGATTTAAACTTTATCAAAAAGACCTCTTTTAGATGGCAGTATTTTCAATTTTTGTTAATTCATCTTTTTTCGTGTCCTACATAGTTTGACCAAAAAATGTAATTTTTGATTTTTCATTATTTTTTGTGCAATCACAATTTGAATTTTTGATTTTTCAAGAAAATCCAAAAATTTGTTATGATAATCTTGTAGGGTTTTTAAAAAGAAATGTTTTTCCAGTCTTGACTTTTTCTCATATCATGCGTTTTTGGCTTAAAATTTTGATTTTCGGTTGATTAAGAAAAATGTGAAAACGCTATAATTCTGAGAATTTTCTCTTTATCGAAAAAGTCATAAGGATAAATTGTTTGTTCTTTTCAATACCATAAATATCCGTACATTAAATTTTCAAATTAAAAAAAAAAGTGGTCTTAACATTTTTCAAAAAGCGCTCACTTTTTGAATTTCTATCAAAAATGGCTAGTTAAAGAGATTTTCCTTTCTTTTAGGACCTAAAAAAGTGTGCCAAAGATGGATTTGATCCGTTCATTTTTTCGAGAGTTATCGTGTTTACGGACGGACGGACAGACAGACAGACGCCATCGTAAAAACCTGATTTTCGGATTCAGGGAGTCTCGAAACGTGGAGATCCGCTGAAAACTGTGATGTAAAATTGCGAAAATTCTAATACTTTCTCAATCATAAATGATGAGAATGTAAAAAGTCGTGATTTGTTCATTTGAATTTATCATTTTCTATAATTTTAAGCACCCTATAACCTATAACCTGGACCAGACCAGATGGTCAAGGTGTGAGAAAAAAGTATTTCTTTGATAGTGTGAATTTATTATTTATTATCTTTTTAAACACCCTGTGACTTTTTCGAAAGATGTCTAAAAAAAGTTTGCTGACCGAA
>NC_046659.1:21687009-21688938 GCF_010883055.1 Belonocnema kinseyi | reverse complement strand
CTTTGTAGCTAAATAATTATTCAAATATTCTTTACAAACTTTTCTTTTCCTTATACCGCCGAAAAGTTGATTCACATTTTTTACACAGTGGTAAGAATAGAGTTTGTCGAGGAACATTGTAGTTTAAATTTTTCCTCGATTTGTTATATACAAATTTTCCTTTAACAACGTATTATATCTCTTTAAATTTTCTAAATTTTGATTTTTCAAAATGTTTATAATTTCAATTTTTGAAATTGAAATGTACTGAGTTTTCTGTTTTAAATTACTTCTGTGAAAGAAAGCATTTACAAAATCACACTGTAGTTAAAAATGAATTTGTAAAAATGAACATTGTAGTTATATAATTATATAATTCTGTTTTTAAATTTAAACATTGTATCTAAAGAGTTCGAGTGAACTGGAAATAAATTTTCTATTATCATAAGAATTAATTTTCTAAACTTAGAAAAAATTGTTCGCAATTCAAAATAAACTTTTTGTCGATATCAAAAAGAACATTTTTTAAAGAATACTTAAATAATTATTCAGCTACATAGTTGTTTTTAATTTAATATTTTTACTACAGGGCAATTTTCAAGAGAGTGCAATGTTCTCTGACAACTTTAAAAAAATGTTTAAAAAAATTTTACTACTACATTGTAATTTTTTTTCTATCAATGTTGTATTTCGTTAAAAGACATAGTTTTGATAAAACAGAATGCTTTCTGAATAGTTATTAATAAAATTAAATTAAATTTTAATTTTAAGTTTATGGAATGTATATAATTTAGAAACTGAGATATTAACCACAGAATGACACTTCCAATTGTGAAACTGCGCACCTACAAGACATTATGTACATTTCATAGATAGATTGATTAAAACTCATTGATAAGGGTCACCATTGTGGGCCGAAACGTGTGAAACAACTTAATTCATATCATATTACCTCACCCTAAAGCTCACTACAATTAAAAAGTGGATCAAGAGCGAAAAATTTTAGAAAAAACTGTAACATACGAGAATCACTGTAAGAGAATGTTGTTATAAATAATAATAATAATAACAACTTTTTAAAACACTTACTTTTGTTAACATGAATCAATCATTAATCCACCATAAGTTAAAAGTGGAAAATTGTATTTATCGTTTTTATTTATTTATTATTTATAATTGTATTGTATGTATAATTGACCAAAGGTGGAAAATTGTACAATTTTTCGTCCATAAAATGTTCATATATTATATTTATACATTATTAAATTGGAAATAAACTAATTTAATATATTGAAATGATTTTCTTGGACATATTCATATCTTTGAATTAGGAATAGGTATAAGTTGGGTGACAAAGGGATTCTCTCCACAGGGGACGTAGCATTGAGGGCCTGGAGCAACTTCGAATCCAGTGTGGGGTAGTGTCGCTGTACACTAGAAGGGCAAGGGTACGCAGGTAGCCGTGGAGGAAATGACGACTACCCATTTGAATAGCCTCCGTGATCCACAGCTAAACACAAAATGGTTCATAAATGTGTAGGTGCAGGTAGATGGTTTATTGGCAAAAATTGAAAGCTTACGTTTTAAAGTTTCAAGAAGCAATAAGACTATAAAATGTGCTGATTTCGAAAATTTATGCTCATGATTTTTGAAAAGGGTCTTTCGTCGAGAATGTTTGAAGGTAATCCTTTTATTACTTAAGCTCTACCAGCTGTATGTAACACTCATTATGGGTAAACCAACTTACCTTTTTCAAAATCTGTTCGGTTTATGACTTGATCCTTTTATGAACTTGTTTTTGTTACTTTCATTGCATACATAATACCAGGTGTATACATATGAAACCGATATTGCCATTTAGCGGCCAGTAGGCACACTTGTAGGCACTGTCGGAACTTACCATTTGTGCTAATTGGCATATTGTCATCTGTCAACAATATCCAATACCAA
>NC_046659.1:21685310-21686909 GCF_010883055.1 Belonocnema kinseyi | reverse complement strand
CGAGGTATAGGCGTGAAAATAGTGAGGAAATGGGTAATTTGACAGACAAATGTATTATCTTTATGGGGGATATAGCATCGAAGGCCTAAAGCAACTTCGAATAAAATGAGGGGTAGTGTCGTTTCGTAGTAGAAGGGGAAGGTTACGCAGGTAGCCGTGGAGGAAAAGACGATCGCCCGCCAGAGCAGGCTATACTGTCCTGAACAAGAGCGTGCCGTCCACTGCGATAACCTGCGAAAATGAAGATAGTGAACTGCAGATTTCCACATTTAAAAATGAGTAAACTCGAATGTCAACGCCCTTAAACCAGTGGTCGGCATCTTTTTGCTTCATTTTCAGGTATGGTCAGGCTCCACCCGACTTAATTTTTTCTACTACTTTTCGGTCTAATCGTGTACCTTAATGTGAGTGAGCTTACTCCAGCAAGGGTCTTTTGTCTACAGGCATGTCAAAGTAAGGAAATTTTAAAACTTTTAATTTTTTAATTAGCGGTTTGAAAATAGCATTATCAGCATCTACGAATTTTTCCGATTCCAATGATATATTTCTTGCCTAGAAAAGTTAAAAATTTGAAGGAGTTTATAATCAAGAAACATCAGATTGACAGTCAATTTAATACTAAATACTTCTCAAATTTTCAACCTTTATAGAAAAATTACATGTCTTTGGAATCGGAACAATACGTATATGCCAAATATATTACTTTTAAGTCACTCATCGCAAAATTACAAATTTTTTAATCTCACATTTCCTTCCATTTTATAACAAAGGACCCCTGAGGAAAGGGATGATCTGGCCAAGCACGCAGGTACTGCCCTGAGAGTAAGTCACAGGGCAGCCAGGGCAGGCTATCCTGCCCAGGGCAAGAGCGTGCCGACCACTGCTTTAGGGGGCCGGCAATTTGGGAGGAAAATCGACCTCAGAAAATTGGCCCAAAAGTTATCTTATATCGTTGATTGATCATAGACAAAGTCTCCATCAGGGGGTGAGCCAATATATTGGCTTTTCGGTCCTCTACGAAACAGACACTGTTAAAAATGTCGAATTCGTAAAAAATTGTTTTTTCAATAGTATGTAAGATTTCTACATCATATAAACATTATATAGAGTGTGTGTATTTAAATTAAGGATTTTCGGCTACATTTAAGAACAGTCAAGTTTAGAGAATATTTCTTATACAAGGGGCGATGGGAAAAATTTGAAAAAATTCATGAGTATCGGGAAAACTGTTGTAAACCAGTTGCAGTTGAGAAATTTCAAAAATAATAAAAATTGTTGATTAAAAGTACAAAAATGTGCAACTATATTATTCTCAGTTCTAATACAGATATTAAAGCGATTCAAACTGCAAACTGTAATGCATAGGCTCTGTATTTATTTTCAATCGCCCGTAAGGATGTGTTAGTCTTATTTTTTTGTGAAAATCGCGATATTTTTAGATATTTTTTTGTTGGAAAACAAGTGACAGAAAGCAGGGGGGATCATTTTTTTTTACTGCCGACCGCTGGTCCTTTTCTTCGACCCGTAGCCAGGTGCCATCCAAGCATTCAGAACTAGGGGCCGAAGAATGGCACCAGCGGTCGGCAGTAAAACAAAAAA
>NC_046659.1:21682036-21685210 GCF_010883055.1 Belonocnema kinseyi | reverse complement strand
ACACTTAGCTTGGATTATAGACGAAATTAAAGATAAAAAACTGACTTTGGTACGACTACAATTTGGAGATCCATTATTCACTACTGTACAAAAAGAACTAATACAATTTCCATCGAATTATTATCCAGATACAGGTTTCCATTTATGTTTCTCAAATACTCGAGAGCTCACTAAAGCTGAAAAAAAAACAAATTATGAAAGAAGCCCACTCGACTCACTTAGGAGAAAAGAATACTTTGAACCGAGCAAAGAAAATTGGGATATGGTTAGGAATGGACGAACAAATTAAGAATTACGTTAAGAAATGCTCCATTCGTCAAATATAAAAAACTACCAGAATAACCAAGCATCCAGCATATTACCTGATATCCCAACAAACCCTAATGATAAAATCGCCCTAGACATATTTGGACTTTTACCAGAAACTCGAAAAGGTAATAAATACATATTGAGTATCCAAGACAGGTTAACAAGGTACACCGTCCTGTTACCACTACAGAAGGAAACATCAAACTCAATCATCGATGGACTTTTAGAACACTATATCTATATCTTTGGTGCCCCTAAAACCATTTTATCTGATCAAGGACAAAACTTCCTATCTGAAATAATGTAGCAATTTGAAGAAACACTTCGAATTCAACATATAAAAACAACAGCATTTCATCCTCAATCAAACGGTAATATTAAAAGAATGCACTCCACTTTAAAAAATCTTATTAAAACCTCAATGGCCGAAAATAACAATGAATGGGATGATAACCTAAAATTTATTATTTTCGCAATAATTACTATGAAAAACACAACCTTAAAAAAAATTTTAAACACAACCATTTGAAGCCACTTTTGGCAGAGAACCTAACATCCAATCTACAATAGTCCCATCAACCAACCTTACATACCAAGATTTGATCAAAAAATAGAAACTGCAACACGACCGCAATATTACGAAAATTAGGGAGAGAATTGACTTAGAAAAGGAAAAAACTAAAGAACGCTTAGACGAAGGAATAGTAAGAACACAGCCGATTTACAAACCAGGCGAAAAAATAAAAATTAAAAACAATACTAAAACAAATAAACTAGATTCTAGTTGGAAAGGTCCATACGAAGTAATAGATCTAATAGATAATAACAATATCAGACTAAGGAATAAAGAGAAAATAATTCGAATTCATATTGACCAAATAATGCCTTACTTTACAGATGAAGGTGTTATTACTAATCTGCGCAATAGCAACCGCTACTAAGGCGTATTACGTATTGGAAGAATTAAAGGGCAACGTCTATGTTGAAGGGGTAAAAAAGGTACATCTTTACCATGAAGAATGGAGACTAATTATAGGGATAAATTTAACCACAACAGAACAAACGCTAGAAGCAATAGATCATACCTTAATCCTAGCTGAACGAACTTGGGGATTCTCATGTGCACCAAAAGAAGAATTAAGATTAGTCAAAGGAAGATACAACCGATTAACTTCTAAAATTACAATCCTGCACAAGTTACTTGCGAAACAAAGGCATAAAAGAGGATTAGCTAACTTCGTCGGCGATATCTCTAAAACATTATTTGGAACATTATCTGGATCTGATTTGACACAAATAAATTCTGAATTTGACAAATTATATACCGACAATAAAGCAATAGCATCAGTGTTATCAAATCATACGAAAATTCTTAAATTAATATTAGATTCTTCGTCAACCGAATATTTATCAATAAAACAAGAAATAGGAAAAGAAATTGGATTGGCACAAAAATTAGGACAAACAATAACACTAAAGATAATTTTGTTAATCCCAAACTTATATTGATTACACTCTTAATAGACGAAATGAACGAAGACATTGACACTGCCATTGACGCCATTAATGATGGTAAACACGGGATAGTACATCCGCAAATTTTAACACCCACAATCTTAAAAAATACGCTGCAGGAATTCGAAGGACACCATAGAACACGTTATCACTTTGACAAAATAGAAGAAAATTACCAGTGCATCCTTGATATTAGCACGCTCTCTGTAGTAATAGTTCAAGGACTCTTTACTTATATTCTAGACATACTTGTTTTAGAAAAAAAAGAAGGATCCCTACAAAAAATCACCCCTATTCCTGAAAAGAAGGGTAACCTCTATTTGCCTATTATACCTGACCATGACTTAGTAATATTATTCAGAGATTCATACGTTCCCACAGACAAACAGACGATTGAACATTGTAAAACTATAACAAATTACTTAATTTGTAAACGAAACCAACCAAACCTCAAAATAATGGATAGCAAAACCTGCGGAGCAAGCCTCTTTAAAAGATACTCCGATTTGAACTGTAATCAATCTCCGTACTTACTTCATAAGGAAACTTTTGTACCTATCTCTAATGGATATATTATAATCCCTCTTGTTAAAACCAAATTAGGCATACGTTGCGATAATAGTTTAACAACTGTAGAAATTATTAATCCCGTTAAAATAGAAGGTAATGACTGTAAATTATATAATAATTATGATCAAATAGATTTACCCAAATATTTAGAAGAAAAACAAACTTATTGGATCAATATAACTTCCCTTACGAAAATACACCGTTCGGACACCGTTGAAAGACCGTTGAAAGGGACCATTCGGCTACCGTTGAAAATGACCACTGGTTTCTCAACGGTCATTTCGCGCGGCGGCTGGCCGCTAAGACCTTTTCTACTGATGCCAATTATGAAAATTTTCCTGGAAGGTGAGAGCGCAGAGGGAAGGTTCTCTATACGGTGAGAGCCACTGTTGGGGGAATGAATGGTTCTGAAGTCCAGTAGATGGCGAAACACTTGCCGAAATAACAAAAGTATGAACTCTTCGTATTTTCGACCCTCTCTCTTTTCTTTCCTTATACTAATTTTTCACATCCAACTTCTTATTGTTTTTAATAATTTTTATACAGAAAAAAATTCAATTGCAGAATTAATTTTTCCTTTCAATTACCATATAACTTTCGAAAAAATAGCATTTTTTTATTCGTTTTCCCCTACAGGCCACAATTTTAGAGGTTTATAAGTATCCTCGATCGCATTTTTTTTATCTTTCTGACCATAATTGTCTTGAATAGTGTTATCAACTCCTGCTGTTTATATTCATTTAAGATGGTGCATTTATTAACATTTACGATTCCTAGTAC
>NC_046659.1:21677149-21681936 GCF_010883055.1 Belonocnema kinseyi | reverse complement strand
TTTAATAATTATTTGTAAAGGTATAGGTTAGAACACGCATTTTGTGGTTGCCGTTGACCATAGCCGTTGACTCGCTTGAATCAGACTCACGCATGCGCAGTGCGCAGTGAAAGAGAGAGATAGCAATACCAATTTCATTCTCTTTCTCTTTTTATCCGCAGAACGTCTCCCACTTATTGCATGCCTACTCTATCTGTAATATCTCTATGGCCACTCTGCTATTATGCATGATGTAATAGAGAAAGGTGTGCTCCCTTAAAAGACGAATTTTCGCCCGGTTCTGCGCACTTCCAAAACGCCGTCATATTGAGGAATCCACCAATCTGATGAATTTGCGCGAAATCACATTTCAAAGCAAGGAAAATAAAGTAATATTTTTCTATTCGCTCAAAACTTGCAGAAAAAATGTATAAATCATTTTGTCAATCTAAAATATGACAATAAATATAACAAAAAATAGTTATAAGTATATTATTTGAACTTATAAATATTTAAGAAATATGCTTTCTATTGGCTGCAATCGCAATTTGCAATCTTCTTAAAAATTAAATCTTCGCTTGATAAAAAGTTACCATGAAATTCGTTAAAAATTATTTCCAATATATAAGATGCATTTAGCATATTTTGGGACTCTTATGATTCACTTATAACTTTTTTCTTTTGAATAATCTAGCAGTAAATACCAATGTGATTATATTACATAGTACTGAAAGTTTGAATTCCCGCAAAAGTTTCTGAATGGTTCATTTCTCAATATAGCGGATTTTCGGAAGTTTTTTTCATTGGTCGGGTGCGGTAACACACCTTTCTCTATTATATCATGCTATCATGTAACCATGGGACTGCGCCCTCAGGGTTGCGTCCCATGAGTCCGGAACGCGTTGCGTTTTTCAGATTGCGTTAAATCACTAGAGGCGGTGGATCGTGGATGTAATTTACCCCCACCATACCTACCGTTTGGGAGCAGCAGAAATGAAGGTGCATGATTACCACTGTGAGTTCTTCTGTAAGCCGAAAATGCACGATTCAACTTCGGTTTTCTGCTGTAGGATGATTCCCGTTCTGAAAGCTTCGGAAGACTTCGTTGGTCTTCTATTTATATCTCGACCTCTATTTAAAAGAAATGGTAGAATTTGACGAATTTAATGTTTCGCGTGATTCTTCATTTCATGCATGAGTCGATTTTGAGGTTATGTTTTTCAGGTGTATATAGTATGAATATTATTACTATTGTATATATATATATATTATTAACGTTAATATTATAATTATAAAATAGAACATTAATTTTAATTAATAGTTGACTAACATTTAATAGAAATAGTTCAACTTTCGACTAAAAACAATTAGTTTTCTTCAAAAAAAAATTTGAATAAAATGTTACGCAGTCGACTTTGACCTACTTGCGTCATAGATTTAGGCAATCCCACATGTATCCACTAGACTATAAGTAGGACCACACCTATGGTCTCTAGTTCAGTTCTAATCTTGCCTACGATTATAATTGTGTAAAAAGGTTAATAAAGAAACACCGAATTGTCTAACAGAAATTCGGTTACTTTTTAAAAATATCAGAACATCCTTTTGTGCATGACATTTCTGGCGATCCTGCCAGGATAGTTCTCAACGGTAGTAATTCCTACGGAAATAATGCGACTATCCAACAAGAACTATCTAAGTGACGAATCTTAGAAAGAACCCGGAGTTTCTCCACGGAAAAGCCCGTTAACCAGAAGAATTAGCATTTGAAATTTTACGAAATTGTACAATAACTCCGGACTTTCTCTACAGAAAAGCCTGTTAACTAGTAATTGAATTTAATTGGAAAATTGAAAGGGTACGCAATATACAGCGGTAACAACCCGACGAGGCCCGCAAACAGGCGAATGGGAAGAAAAGAAGTCTCCAACTCAGCCCTTATCTTGGAATCATCAACGAAGTCCTCAAAGTAGCCCTCATCTTGGAAATCATCAACGAAGTCCTCAACGCAGCTCTCATCTTCGAACCATCAACGGAGTCCTCATTTTCGTCGAATAAAAACAGCAGATCAACGTAGTATACAATACTTAACTCAACACGAAGCAAGAAATCTACGGCCTTCAAAACAATAAACAGTGAGTAGAAGAAAAATAGACATAAGAAGTGTTAGATTTTTTGTACAGTTTGAAGATATTTGCAAGGCAAATTTTATGACTAAAATCATAAACTTTGCGTCCAAATACTACCAAACTTTAGGGTCACATCCGTACACAAGCTTATGGTGCTCCCTGGCCTCTGTGTCCGTCAATAAATCAAACGGTACCTGAAGTTTCTTGGCATTGTTGTAGCACGATGCCAACAAATTAAGGTTCAAACGGGAAATTTATGTCACGCAAATAAAACCATTACGCGAAATTTAGAACAAAAGTGTCATACTGGCTTTCTCCAACTATAGAAAAAATAACTCAGAGTACTCTACAGACAAGACAGACTCCGACGCATACGTAATAGACGAATCTAGTTTTCCCTTTCTAAAAATAAAAATGCCTAAAGGAACGCCTCAAAGATCTGTATCCCCCTCTAATATGGGAACAGATGACCTCCTACGAACTATACTAGCCGAACTAAGCGGACTGAAAATAAACGTTTCAACACTAGCAAAGGAAAACGAAAAACGGCTCAATGAAATACAATCTACAGCTGAAGAATGCGGAGTGAAAGGAAAAGTAGTAACAGACAGGGACGATGACGATGATGATATTATTACATCAGATAGAGATGGTTCAGACAGTGTAGACGAAAATGTTACCCAAGGGCATCCTATAAGGCTCACCTGTGCATTCTCAAAAACAGGAACTACATCTAAGACATCTCACAAAAATAATAAACATGAAAATCAACCACTGGAACAAAATATACTTTTAGATTTTATAATTGCAGAAAAAATCCAAGGAAATGCTGAACGAGCAATAAGATACTCCACTATTCGCGAATATGATGACTTGTATAGTGCTTTAAGACAAAATTTAAAACAGATTGTATCAGTTTCAGCCTTAAGAAGTAAACTTGAAAGCTGTAAACAGGGAATAAATGAAACAACCCAAAATTTTAACTTAAGGTTTAGGCAAATAGTTAATGAACATAAATACGCAGTACAGTCAGAACATTCAAGTTCCAAAGAAAGAAAAATAGCAATAAATATTGAAGAAAAAGAAAGCACAAAAAGATACATATTAAATATAAGAAGAGAGATTGGATTACAAATTAAAGTACAGAATCCTATTAACCTGCAAGAAGCCCAAAACATGGCAATAGAATCCGAAATATGGTTTAAAGAAGCTCAGCCAACACAGCGAAGAGTAATCCCACGACCATCAATGAGTGTTAATATACATCGACCCATACCACCACAAACTCCACGGCCTCAAGCAAATACAACACCAAGAGTTCCTAATCAGAATATCGCACTGGCCGACCGAACCAAACTGAAGTGTCATAAATGCAGAAATCTTGGCCACTTTGCAGCGCAATGCTCAGTGAAACCTACAAATTTTCCGTAAGGTAAATATTTCAAACGACTACCCCAAATAAGGACTATTCGAGAAGAAGACAATATGATAGACAGCAACTCAATGACAGATGATGAAAGAATGGAACAAATAGAATACGAGGACTCAGCCGAGTCTCAACAGTATGTGGACAACTACTATCCATTAGAGGAAGAAGAAGAAATGGCACAAAATATAACTTACTAGTTGACTCAGGAGCATCGATTAACATTATAAAGAAAAGTGAATTACCGGATAAATTCGAAAAAATAAAATTTCTTAAAAATTTTGCAATGGGTAATGATCGACACCAATCATCAGAAGCAGCTTACATACCATATGCAAAGAAGAAACATTTATTCCATTTAGTGGACAATGACTTCCCTTTACCAGAAGCCCCGGCCACATTCCAAAGAATGATGGACAACGCATTTAGGGGACTCATAGGAAAAGAATGCTTTGTCTATATTGACGATATTGTAATATTTGGAGAAACCCTAGAAGAACATAACAAAAATTTAGTTACCGTTTTAGAAAGAATCAAACAAATCAAATTAAAATTGGAACCTTCTAAGTGTGAATATCTGAGACCTGAACTTGAGTATCTACGACATTTAATCACAGCAGACGGAGTCAAACCTAACCCAGCCAAAGTAGAAGCTATCCAAAATTTTAAGGAACCTAAAAACGTTAAGCAGGTTCAATCATTTCTAGGACTTGCCGGTTACTATAGGAAATTTATAAAATCTTTTCATCTATAGTGAAACCATTAACAAAATTAATACAAAAAGACACTATCTTTAATTGGACACCTACATGTACAGAAAGCTTTAACACGTTAAAGAAAGCATTATGTAAATCACCCGTTTTAAGATTCCGAGATTTTCAAGATACATTTACCCTAACAACAGACCCTAGTTCACGACTATTGAGATTGAGGTTAAGACTAGAAGAATACAAATACGAAGTACAATACATGAAAGGGAACGAAAATTGTTTATGAAGACTTTTCCCTATCCGAAAAAAAGATTTATTACAAGAAGCCTTTGAAGATGCCCTCATAGATGAACTAGAAGCAAAACTACCTGAAATTGAAGAAATCGAAATTTTAGGTACACCTACCTTTAGACAACTAGAAACGCCAGAACCTATAACAGAAAAACCCAAAATCACTGAAATTAAAACATTAAACCCACAAGAAAAAGTTAAGATACTCAGCGGAGAAAAATCAGATTCTTTCACAGATTCTGACGCGGAGGA
>NC_046659.1:21673953-21677049 GCF_010883055.1 Belonocnema kinseyi | reverse complement strand
CCAGTGTTAGTATGCAGAAGAAAAGCCTGTATGTTTCAATTTAAATCCGAGGCCCGATATACACACTGTGGACAAAAGTCTGTCAGCAACCAATTTTCAATAGATTTTCATGTTTTTTTTTAATTCCGTAAGGCTTACGCTGAAAATATCGTTCTTCGTGCCAAGTAAATTCATATACTTGAATCCCATTTCTTAGCACCATGAAAATATTCTTCAACGGAAGTAATTTTTATTTAAACCAGACACATATATTACGTTGATCTAAAGAAATGAATACTTTGGCTGTATTTTATGAAATAAAATAAATATTTCTTACATTGAAGAAAAAGATTTCCTTGCTTCAAAAGATCTAGATTCGTTAAAATCTGATTAGTCGATCAAAGACATATACATTTTATTCAGATATATTACAAAATGACGTATCACGCGTTAAGATTTGCTCATTTGTTTAGTCGGCACAGTAATTGCCCGAAACTCCTTCTTTTCAAATACGCAATTATTGTTGAAATCGTCAAGTAATAATTTTGAAACTTTTAGAAAAGATGTCCCTTGCCAATCTTACAAAGTTTAAAAAACTACAAACCAAAATAATCATTAGTTTTCCTAAAATCTCATGTGTTATTAAAAAATAGCCTTTACTACAGGTGTTGTGCTATCAATTACACTCAGCGATTTAACAAAATTAAAAAATTAAATTGCATAAAAGTAGCTTTAAAAAGACGGTTTTTTTCTCAATAACAAATTAAATATCTCTGTCAATTTTTATTTTATGGAATCGTCGTTAGCCGCATCTTTTTTTTTAAGAAAAGTAAAAAATTTGACCATTTTTAAAATTGTTGATACCACTTTTTTTAATATTTGAAAATTCTTTCGACATATATTTATAGCAGATCGTAATACTCATTACTTTTTTTTTAATAAAATAAAAATTACTGAAGTTATAGCATTTTAAAAAACCCAAAAAACCAAACGAAAATGAACATTTGCAGCCAAAAAAAGCGTGATATGGGAAAAAGTCAGGAAAAGAAAAACGTTACTTTTTAAAGGCCCTCAAGACTGTCTAAACAACCTTTTGAATTTTTATAAAAAAAATCGAAAATTCAAATTTTGATTCTACAAAAATAATTTTAATATTTTTTTTAATATTTGAATTTTTTGGACATATATTTATAGTAGTTAAAAATACAAGCAATATATCCTAATTCGTTTTTCTGATAAAATAAAAATTACTAAGGTTATATATTTTTCAAAATCCAAAAAACCAAACGAAAATTAATATTTGAAACCAAACAAAGCGTGGTATGGGAAAAAGTCAGAAGAAAAACGTTACTTTCGCAAGGACCTAGAAGATTTTCCAAACAACTTTTTAAATTTTGCTACCCAAAATTCGAAAATTCACATTTTTATTGCAAAAAAACGAATGAAAAACAATAAGTCCTTTTTGTGGAAGGCAACGCAAGATGAAGAAAAGAAATAAATTCACAAAAAATGTGCACCTAAAAAAGAATAGAAAATTTTTTAGGAATTACTTTTTTTGTACGATAAGTAGCTTTTGTTTTGTTGAGACCAAATTTATTCAACCAAAAAAGATTTACCAATTTTTTACGAATATTTTTTTGATAGAAAGCGTAGTTTTTTTTAACCGTAAAAAAGATTTAAAATATATAAAAATATATTTTAAAAAGGCAATAAGAATAAGACTGTTTGAATTTTCATGCATATTATGAATTTTAATGATATACATTTATTAAAACGATACAAGTTTCAGCGTATCTAAGAATAAAATTGAGCTCAAAATACGAAAGAAATATCAAAGTATAGAAATGTTGAGCATAATGTAGAAAACTTGATATTTTTTGCAAAATCGAGTTTGAAGCACGAGATACGTGATTAACGTGATGAGAATTTGTTCGCTAATGTCGAAAGAGCTTTAACAAAAGAGTGTCCACAATAAAAAAATAACAGATGTCGAAAGTGATTGATAACAAATTTTTAGATGATTTTGGGTGTATAATGTTTGCTTCATAATTTCTTTCCTAACAAGTTTACAGAGAATTTTTGAATAATTAAAAAATTTGGTCTCAAAAACGTTCAAAATACGCTCACTTTTAGAATTTGTATCCAGAATGGTTGACCAACGAACTTGGAATTTAGCTTAGGACACTAAAAAATTTTATCAAAGGTCAATCTAATGGATTATTTTGTTCAAAAGTTATCGTGCTCATAGACAGACAATCAGAGACGTTCGTAAAAACCTGTTTTTCGGATTCAAGGGGTCTCAAAACGTGAATTTTTGACAAAAACTGGGAGGGGAGTCAAATTTTACACAAATCTAATACCTTCTCTGATGAGAATGTATTAAGATGAAAGAATAATAAATTATCAATTAAATTTTTTGAAACCCCACACACGAGATGAAAAATAAACTAAATGACAAAAGTTGTGATTAGAATGTGTCCACGAAGCTGGCAGATTTTTTGGTTTTTTACTGTTTATCACGGTTTTCATGATTAGAGCTAAGACTATACATCCTATCAAAAAGTGGTTGATAACAAATTTGGAGATCTTTTTCATAAGCAAAATTTTTGACTTCATCTTTTACCGTATTTTGCATAGTTTGGCCGAAAAATGTAACTAATAAAAATGTAAAATAATCTTGTAGGGCATTCAAAAAGCAACATTTTTATTCTCTTGGCTTTTTTTCATATCGTACGTTATTTGGCCTAAAATGTGCCCACTTTTTGAATTTGTATCCAAAATGGCTAGCTAACTTCTTTTGTGAGGAACTATGGTTAATAAAATGCAACTGGCATGAAAAGTACGGCGCAGAAAGAGGGTAATTTAGTTTATCTTTATGGGTCAGGGAATTTTCGACCATAACAGATTAAGTATTTGGCAAATGCCAGACTCGCATTATGAACTACTAAGGGGGCGGTTTCCATTTGATCGCCGCCTACCTGCTCGTCTTACCCTCTCACTCGACTTCTCCTCAAGTCCCTGACTAAGCGAGATCCTTGTGTCGAGCTTTGCCAGCGGGGAGGGCCCTTTGTCCTAATGAGGTTTAACATGCCAGACAAAAAATGTTATAATTTTGGA
>NC_046659.1:21672436-21673853 GCF_010883055.1 Belonocnema kinseyi | reverse complement strand
CCATTCGTCAACGTTGGGTTGGTTTTCCAACCACGAAGCATATCCAACAGTTGGATTTTTCGCGCACTCATTAATCGGTACGCACAAAATGCACAATTCTCCGATCTCCTGCATAAACACAATGTGACAAATTTTAGGCCAAATTACACAGAAAAATTTGATTAAAAACAAATATTTCAATTCTAAAAAAAATTTTAATAATTGGACGTAAAAATAGCTCCCAAAAACATAGGTCAGGCAACTCAGCGGCGCCACTAACGAAAGACAAAATGTCGTATAATGCATATTTTTTTGCTAGCTACTTTTTACCAAAAAAAAATTATTTTGCTCTATTAGTTTTGGATAAAACAGGGCGGCTCTAGCTTGCCGGCAAGTCAGCGGCGCCCTCTACAAAAACCATTCAAAAATCAATAAATTGAACAAAAATACTAGATTATATTTTGTTGCTATTCTTTTGCTTTACAATGACCCCTACTAAAAATAACACTACCCCTATTTAAAAACTCAAATTCGGAAAAACAAAAAACACCAGGCTTTGAGCTTATTTTGCGCTCTCGAATGCATCAAATAAAAGTTTTAAAAAACTATCGCTATGTACAAAAACACCAACCCAGTAGTAAAATTTTTAACCTCGTAATTGGAAATTTTCAAGAGCCCAAAAGTCAGAGACTCCAAATAATACTGGAAAACACTTTGAAAAGATTATTTTTTGGCGAAGTTATATCTAAGTGGTAGAGAGGGGTTGATTTTAGACAATAAGGATTGGATTTCTATAATGAAAGCAGGCGTTTTGGAAGAGCCCAAAATTAATAGGCTTCATTGACACTGGAAAATACCTTAAAAAGATCATTTTTTGGCAAAGTTATATCTGCGTGGTAGAGAGGGTTTGATTTTAGACGTTACGGATTGGAGCTAAACATATGAAAGGTTATTTTAGAGGACCCAAAAATCAGAGACACCATTGACACTGGAAAATTCTCAAAAAGATTATTTTTTACGAAGTTATATCGACGTAGTAGAGGAGGGTTGATTTTAGACGTTGAGGGTTGTAGCCAAAAAATTAGAGTGGGTATTTTCGAGGATCCCAAGAATCAGATACTCTACTGATACTGGAAAATTCTCAAAAAGATGATTTTTTTTACAAATTTATATCGACGGGGTAGATACCCCTTTTACAAAGCCTCATGGGGTTATAGACTTCTGTCACTTTCATTTTGCCGATTTTCTCGAAAACAATGATTTTCATAAAAAAAATGCTTGAAATAAAAAATGTGTATTTCGATGAGATCTACCACTTTTATTTGAAATATTTTTTAATTTTGCGTATTAGCTGAGATAAACTCAAAAAACCATAATTTTTATGGGTTTTTTGATGATTACACCATGAAAATAAAATTTGCGCCAATTTTCACTATCA
>NC_046659.1:21671211-21672336 GCF_010883055.1 Belonocnema kinseyi | reverse complement strand
TACAGGAGCGCTTAGCGAATAAAGGCATGGAATTCGAACCGATTACGTCACAGCGATCGCCTTTACATGTGCGCGACTCTTTTGATATTAAAAAAGGTGCTAATGTTGCGTCGTAGGTACCTACCACATTTCAAAAACAGTAACTGACTTACTTCTATTTTGTCCTGCAGATTGTAAGTAATGTTATAATCTTCCAACAGGAACATTCTGCATCAGGGAAGGTCTCCGCTGTCAAAATGAGCAAAAGCAGCAATAGAAGAAACTTTAAGAAAATAAATAATGTAAGGAAATAATCATATAAATTTAGGTTTTAACCCATTAACGAACAAAACTATCAATTTTATAACATGAGTTTGACCGCAAAATTTATGGGTATAGCAAAACAATAAATAGATCAAAAGTACTGTTCCTCATGTTTTTTGATCAGCTAAATTCGAATCCGTGGTCAAAATTCGAATATTTTTAATTTAAAATTAAATATGGCGGTTTTTGTATACAAAAATACTGAAAAATGTTTGACTTTTGACCTGTATAATTTTTTTCAGACATAAAACGCTTTAATATCATAAAATTTCTTCAACCATCGGTGCACAAAATACTTAACTTTAACAGAAAATTTTTATATATGTTTTTTCTTCAAAAATGGCAGACAAAATGCAAAAATGTACCAAAAACTTTTTTTTTCCATCATCGTTGTTTTTCTCAAAAACTTCAAAGTTTAAAAAAAAAGTTCCATGGATTAAAAATGTATTAAAACTACCCATAAAACACAATGAAATTTTTTCAGATTTTTTACAGAAAATTTTTAATTTTTCAAAAAATCAAAAATTTGTAATTTGCAAACACATTTTTTTTTAAAATCTGATTATTGTCTTAATTATTATTACAGAAAATCAGGCGGATTTCAAATCCTCGTTGCAATAGCAACGAGCTGCAATTGACCGAAGAAGTCACGGTAAAGAGGGAAGAAGCAGACCTGTGGAATGACCAAACCGTGAGGTTTTTAACAAATGACATGATGTATCATTTTTTTAGCAGGGAGACGATGCAGAATTCGTCCGTGACAGGTGCACAGTGCAACGTCAGAAAAGGGCAGATATCTAAGCCTCACTTGGACCCAGAAAA
>NC_046659.1:21668666-21671111 GCF_010883055.1 Belonocnema kinseyi | reverse complement strand
ATATTACTTTTAAGTCACTCATCGCAAAATTACAAATTTTTTAATCTCACATTTTTTCCCATTTTATAACAAAGAAAACCTGAGGAAAGGGATGATCTGGCCCAGCACGCAGGTACTGCCCTGAGAGTAAGTCACAGGGCAGCCAGGGCAGGCTATCCTGCCCAGGGCAAGAGCGTGCCGACCACTGCTTTAGGGCAGTGGTCGGCAAACTTTTTGCTTCATTTTCAGGTGTGGTTAGGCTCCACCCGACTTAATTTTTTCTACTACTTTTCGGTTTATTCATGTACCTTAGTGTGAGTGAGCTTACTCCAGAAAGGGTCTTTTGTCCACAGGCATGTCAAAGTAAGGAAATTTTAAAACTTTTAATTTTTTAATAAGCGATTTGAAAATAACATTATCAGCATCTACGAATTTTTCCGATTCCAATGATATATTACTTGCCTAGAAAAGTTAAAAATTTGAAGGAGTTTAATGTCAAGAACCATCAGCTTTACAGTTAATTTAATACTAAATACTTCTCAAATTTTCAACCTTTATAGACAAATTAAATGTCTTTGGAATCGTAAAAATACGGAGATTCCAAGTATATTACTTTCAAGTCACTGATTGCAAAATTACGAATTTTTTAGTGTCACATTTTTTCCCCATTTTCTAACAAAGGACCCTTGAGGAATGGGGTGGTCTGGCCAAGCACGCAGGTACTGCCCTGAGAGTAGGTCACAGGGCAGCCAGGGCAGGCTACCCTGCCCAGGGCAAGAGCGTGCCGACCACTGCTTTAGGGGGCCGGCAATTTGGGAGGAAAATCGACCTCAGAAAATTGGCCCAAAAGTTATCTTATATCGTTGATTGATCATAGACAAAGTCTCCATCAGGGGGTGAGCCAATATATTGGCTTTTCGGTCCTCTACGAAACAGACACTGTTAAAATTGTCGAATTCGTAAAAAATTATTTTTTCAATAGTATGTAAGATTTCTACATCATATAAACATTATATAGGGTGTGTGTATTTAAATTTAAGGGTTTTTTAGGGGTGTCTCACCCCCTTGGTCACGCAATTCAATTTTTGTGTATTTGGAAGTGCAAATATACGTTTTCGATGTATTTTTTGACGCTGAATCCAAATCTGACATAAAAAATATAGTGAATTCAAAAACAATCCTTCTACTGGGGTGAAAACTTAAAACTACCCCTTTGCTTTGTCTGAAGAAGGGTAAAATGGAGAAAATTGTTTAAAAATGTCAGGGGGGGGGGGTGAATTTATATTCATTTATATCAAATAATAAGGTACAAAACATTTTATAGCAATATTTGTTTGTAATTATAATCTCATGCAAAGGAAACAAGGCACTGTTTTTACAAAGTTGAAATAGTACATTTAAAGGGGTTGGAAAGGATCAATTGAACTGATATTACATTGAAAACCAGTAAAAATGTTACAAATATGAATATAATGACAATATAATAATGACAAATTGTGAGGTCATATTCGGATTCAGCGGCTCAAAATCCATAAGAGTAGCATAGTCACTTGTCTCGTGCAGACAACTTTTTTTTGTGGGCCTTTGTTATAGTTCTACTAATCTTATTTAGTGTAACAATCTGATAGTACAAAAAGAAATCAAGTAATATAAATAATTTATTGGAATATTAGGTTCAAAAAATGGCTTAATATACAAAATACTTAAACCTGAGATTCATATTCTAACTTTACAGTTGAATTCAAACACTGAATCGAAGGCTAGCTAAAATTGGAAGAAATAAGTCTTAAAAATGAAAATTTTTGAACGATAAGAATTTTATATAATTTTGCTAAAAGCTAGTAATTATTTGTACATTTTTATAAAATATAAGAATGCACATTATGTGATGTAATAAATAGTATAATAGTATAATAAATTACAAACATAAGTAAGTGAATTAAACGGTGTTTATTCCAATTTTTATTTTTTATTTCATTCCTGAAACAATACTTGAATGCTTGCAGTCTACGTAATTAGATAAAGAAACAAAAACGATTTTTTTTATGAGAGCGCTATAAAATTCCGTAAAATCGAAATTAGCCTATACAGATGAAAGCAAAAGTTACTCCCGAGCTGATGTGTTTCTGAAAGGGACCAAAAATTATGATCAAACAAAATTATCCATTTCCAAGAAACAAAATGTGGAAGCTTACAATCGCAAAGAGAGAGAAACCTAAAATTGCATCAGTATCGTTTGATGATCACGATTAAAAGACCACTTTTCAGATTAAACACAAAATAAAAACTTCTGAGATATTCAGTTGCTCAATTGGGAGAAAATGAGTTTGACTGAAAATTTATTTTTAAATTTCAAAACATAACGAAAACTTGCTCTCAATATATCAGGAGGCTGAATAAGAATAAAAAAGAGTTAATAGAAAAAACTTATTCTGCTCCGGGAAAATAAAGATTTAGTGTGGCGGT
>NC_046659.1:21667524-21668566 GCF_010883055.1 Belonocnema kinseyi | reverse complement strand
GGAAAAATTCGTAGATGCTGATAATGCTATTTTCAAATCGCTAATTAAAAAATTAAAAGTTTTAAAATTTCCTTACTTCGACATGCCTGTGGACAAAAGACTTTTGCTGGAGTAAGCTCACTCACATTAAGGTACACGAATAGACCGAAAAGTAGTAGAAAAAATTAAGTCGGGTGGAGCCTGATCATACCTGAAAATGAAGCAAAAAGTTTGCCGACCACTGCTCTAAAGCAGCGATTCCCAAACTAGTGCCGACGGTCGGCGGCCCGACCGCGGTCGGAGGAAGCCACCCGGGGCCGGGCAGCCCCCTAGGGGGGAAGCCAGCCAGGGCCCAGCTCCCCGGAAGCCCCCCCCCCCCCCCGCTATGAGAATCCTTTCATTGTCATGCGATTTAAGGTTGTTTCAATAACTAAAATTCTAAAGACGTAGCCCAATTCAAATCTAATTATCTGAATCATTTGTCTGATGTAATTTTCAGAAAATGAAAAAAAAGTTGATGAAAATCGGTTAACATTTCGAGTTTTTAAGCACATCTTTAAGTACATGCAAAATTTCAAGAGCTGTCAACTGGCATTGAAGATATTAACCGATTTTCATCAACTTTCTTTTCATTTGCTTAAAATCAGATTAGGAAATTGATTCAACTAATTAAAATTGAATTTATTAACATTTTAATACATATTAATTTTTCTCAACCGGCTCTAATTCTCTAGCGTGGAGCATGAAACCTCCCGCATGACCGACAGTCAAGTATCCCCCTTGGGTTCTAGTAGAGGGAAAAAAATGGTAGGGTGACGGCCCTGTCCCTCCCTGAAAACTGCAAAAAAAGTTTGGGAATTGCTGCTCTAAACTCTAAAGGTTAAGCAGGTGTGAGTGGGGCTATGACCTTTTTTCCTCGGTCATGCTGCACCTGTGGATTATGGAGACCCTTGGTATAGATCAGTGGTCGGCAAACTTTTTGCTTCATTTTCAGGTATGGTCAGGCTCCACCCGACTTAATTTTTTCTACTACTTTTCGGTCTATTCATGTACATTAATGTGA
>NC_046659.1:21665247-21667424 GCF_010883055.1 Belonocnema kinseyi | reverse complement strand
ATCTTATTCTTTACGATTGAAAGAAAATCTACTCGTCCTTTTAAAAAATAATAATAAATTTATAGATCTTTTTAGGCGAACAACTTTTGTCTGTTAATTTTACTTCGTACTTATGTCGTTTGTTTTCAAAAATATTTAATAATTTTATTTTCAATGTTATTTTTTACGACTAAAGCAAAAGCTACGTATCCTAGGTCTTTTCAGGGCGCGCAATTTAAGCTTATTCATTTGTTGCGTATCTTGCATAGTCTGACTAAAAAATGGAATTTTTTGATTTTTCATTATTTCTGGTAAGATCAAATTTCAAATGTTAAACTTTTCGACCAACTTAGAAAAGTTGTTATAATAATCTTGTAGGTCTTTCAAAAATTAACGTTTTTCTTCGCTTGAATTTTTTTCATATTATGCGCTATTTGGCTCAAAATGTTCATTTTAGTTTTTTTTTTAATTTGAAAATGCTCTAACTCTGATAATTTTATTTTTATAGGAAAAAGTCATAGGGATTAATTGTTTAAGTTTTCCAATTCTATAAACAACCGTACATACAATTTTGAAATCTTGAAAAAATGTGGTTTCAAAAATTTTTGGTATGATCAAATTTGGAATTTTCAACTTTTCGGCCAAATTGAAAAAGTTGTTGCTGTCATCTTGTAGGGCTTTCAAAATTAACGTATTTCTTCTCCTGACTTTTTTTCATATCGTGCGTTGTTTGGCTTAAAATGTTCATTTTTGTTTGTTTTTTTGGATTTTGAAAATGCTCTAACTCTGATGATTTTCTTTTTATACAAAAACGTCATTAAGATAAATTGTTTGAGTTTCTGAGTAGTATGAATAACCGTACATAGAATTTTAAAATTTTGAAAAATGTGGTATCAAAAATTTTTGGTACGATCAAATTTTGAATTTTCACCTTTTCGACCAAATTAAAAAAGTTGTTATAATCATTTTGTAGGGCTTTCAAAAATTAACATTTTTCTGCTCTTGACTTTTTTTTCATATCATGCGTTTTTTGGTTTTAAAAAAGTGTGCCAAAACAGAATCTAATCTGATCAATGTTTCGAAAGGTATCGTGTCTACAGAATACACACTACAGACAGACGGACAAACATCCTCGTAATAATCGTTTTTCCTGACTCAGTGGGTCTCAAAATGTGGAGATTTGATGAAAACCGACAAAGCTAAAATTTAAATAAAACCAATACCTTCTCATTAGGATGAGAATGTAAAAATGTTAGCTTGCAAAGGTTATTATTGTTAGCGATTTTTAATAAAAAATAATCTATATTAAGAATATTTGCTGTTAAAATATATTCATGGTGTAAAATTTCTAGCTTTTATTGTTTGCATGCTACGTGACCATCAAAATTCAGAATTAAATCTTTTTTAATTACTTCTATAAACAAATTCTATAAACAAATGTACACCACAGAAATTAATAGAAGGCAAACAATCTTTTTTTCGTCTACTCTTATTGTAATGATATTCCCGATTATATTTTCTATGAAAATTTTACTATCCCTTGATATTTGTTTATTTGTTAAGCCAAATATATGAAAAAATTCGCATTTGGGGCGTTTTCAAGCAAAAATAAATCGTTTTTTCATCTCACCTTGCTAAAATAATTCACAAATTAAGTTATGAATTTGTTAATTTTACGAACAATTTATATAAAAAAATGCACATTTTCGGCGTTTCCAGCAAAAATAAATTGTTTTCTTCATCTCATTTTGCTCAAATAACTCAGAAATTAAGTTATGCATTTTTTAATCTTACGAATAATTTATATAAACAAATATACATTTTTGGCGTTTTCCAATAAAAATAAACCGCTTTTTTATCTGACCTTGTTTAAATCATATCCACAAATTTATTAATGTATTAACATTTGTTAATTTCACGAACAAATTATAGAAACAAATTCATATGTTTGGCGTTTTCAAGCAAAAAAAATCGTTTTTTCATCTGATCTTCCTCAAATCATATTCACAAATTTAGTTATGCATTAACATTTGTTAATTTTACGAACAAATTATATAAACATAATTAAAGTACATATTCAGGTTGAGTATATTCACGATTTTATTTGAAATTCGTATTTTGGGTCAAATATTTAAGCATTCCAGTTCTTATGTAGAAAATTAAAGTGCTTCATTAAATATTGTACTACTTGCTTAAAA
>NC_046659.1:21664044-21665147 GCF_010883055.1 Belonocnema kinseyi | reverse complement strand
CAAAAAAATTGCACAATCGCATTTCAATGTTTCAAATTATTTAATTCTAATCCAAAGTACAAATCTTCCACTATCTATGGGGAAAATGTATTTCAGCATTTTTACTATAGCCATAACCGGTTTAACTAGTTGGTGGAGGAGTCAGGGGGGAACGAGTGACGTCAACCCCATTGACGCCCCCCCATTGAGCTGAAACCGACACGATCCAAACCCGATACCGGAGTCTGGGATCGAGCCGGGATCATGTCGAGATCGGGAAATATCGCTCGACGGCATCACTAACTGAACATTAATACATTGCATTTCAGAGTAAAGAAGTTATGATCATTTATAATGTTTGAAAAATCGATTGACCTATATTATTAATTCATTGTTCTGGTACAGAAGTTAAAGTTGTTTATATAAGTTGAAAAATCTGTTTTAACGCATAATCTTTTTTCATCATAATAACTCGAAGTTCATGTAAAATAGTAAAGGATTTTCTTTTTGACTTCTTCCACGAGAAAACAAATATACAGGGTGTCCCAGAACTAAGTGTCCGAACTTATATGGCTGTATATAAACAAACAAAAAATAAACCGAAACTTCCTTTGGGAAAGAAGCAAACGTTTGTGGCGGTTCTGTTCGGTCCAGATGAATAATTTCATAACTCGAAAACTACAGTTTCAATACATTTTTGCCAAAAGGAAGTTTCAGTTTATTTTTCGTTTGTTTATTCAGCCATCCCTGGCAGACCGAAGGAACCGAATGGAGCCTTTTTTTTTGCAACGGTAAAAAAGTTTAAAAAAATATAAGACGTAAAACGCCTGTTCACTGCTACATTTCAAATGCATCATCTTTAAGCAGCAGTTAACAAGCGTTATACCTGTAGATCTTATATATTTTTTTAACTTTTTACCGCTGCAAACAAAAAAAGTGTTGTGATTAATGCGTGAGTTTCCAATAGAAAATTTAACGTAGAATCCGAATTTCAACAGTTTAAAATTTGACCTTGCTGTTTATTTTTGAGTTTTCAAAAAAGGAACCTAATGGGGACCCAATGGGGTCTTTACGGGTACTTTGTACAGGCTCCACACGGAAAAAATTTATCCATAAAAAAGTCA
>NC_046659.1:21662914-21663944 GCF_010883055.1 Belonocnema kinseyi | reverse complement strand
TCTAGATCTTCTACCCAACGGAAAAGTAGAGAAAATCTAGAGTGCGATAAATGCATGGTATTGTCCCATGGTAGAATGAGAAGAATATACATTTTCCGTTTACAAGCGACAGGCATGTAAATACAGCTAAAATCGCATGTATGGGGCTAGGCAGGTTTTTACGGGGGATTGCTGTTTGCAGGATATTTTTTGCGAAATCAGCATGTTATGAGACTGTAGAGTCCTCATGTTTATAGCAAAATATCATATCCTAAATAACATATCAGCACTTGAACAGTACGGTTAGTGTACCTTTTCACGAAGGTTATTAAAATTTTTATCTTAATGTAAATAGCGAAAAGTGTTGAATTTTTGCCTTTCATGTTTTATTACCGTAGAAAAAATTGTTTTTATAATTCAGATCTCTTTAATTCAATGCAAAGCGGTGTAAGAAAAAAAAATGTGCCCGCGTAGCGGGCCCATTCTCAAGGCGCGGTACGAGCAGCGGCTCGCTTCGCTCGCAAGTTTGAGCACGCCTAGGGCGCGCGACTATGTATTTACCTCGCGCTACGCGCTCGGTATTTATGTTTTCGCTCATTCTTGCGCAAACCTTTCAAAATTATACTCAAAACATTCACCACTGTAATTTTCGTTAAAAGAGCTTAGCTCGAGAATTTGGGCGTACCTACCGAACGCGACTGATAGCAATCGCACTCTTTTCTCGGTCTTTGCATTTCTCTCGCATTAGTACACAGACCTTTTGAAATCAAAGGTCAACGGACCGGAAACTGTAATTTTGTGATTTTGAACTCTCTTTTGTTAAAGCTCTTTCGGCTTTAACGAACACATTCTCATCACGTATCTCGTGCTTCGCACTCGGTTTTGTTCAACAAACAAATTTTTCTACATTATACACAACACTTTTATATCAAATATAGTACGTTTTTAAGTAACTCTGGCTGGGATTGCCTATTAAAAAATTGCAAAATAAAGAACAAATTGTATTTATTATGATTATTTTTATATTTCTATCTTATTTTGCTTTAAATTG
>NC_046659.1:21657008-21662814 GCF_010883055.1 Belonocnema kinseyi | reverse complement strand
CGAAAAGACCGTTGAGAAACCAGCGGTCATTTTCAACGGTAGCCGAATGGTCCCTTTCAACGGTCTTTCAACGGTGTCCGAACGGTGTATTTTCGTAAGGGATTAATTACGAGCAAGACTTAAAGAAATTGGAACAAAAATTAATCCAACTCCCTAAACAGATAAATAATGAAGAACTTAAACAAGCCCGCTCAAGTTTAGATGACACCGAAAATACATTAAAAAATATAGCCAATCATCGACGTATGAAAACATGGGTAGAAACCAGTTTAGACTGGCTTAAGTATGTGGGATACTTCTCTTTATTGTTAAAATTCTTATGGGCATTAAACAAATGTGGCATCTTTGAATTGATTAGGGCATTATTTCCTAAAAAAATTTGTTTATTCTGCATTAAAACAAAAAATCAAATCACCCCACAAATTGTAACCTACACTGCATCTGCTCAACTATTAGTGAACTCAATGGAACCAATCAAACCTAGAAAATTTAAAATAGGTTTAGAGGACTAAATAAATTTAGGCAATCCCACATGTATCCGCTAGACTATAAGTAGGACCACACCTATGGTCTCTAGTTCAGCTCTAATATTGCCTACGATTATAATTGTGTAAAAAGGTTAATAAAGAAACACCGAAATGTCTAACAGCAATTCGGTTACTTTTTAAAAATATTAGAACATCCTTTTGCGCATAACAAAAATACAAAATTTTTTTTTAATTTTGTTAAATTTGATTGAAACAAAATATTTAAATTTTTAAACAAAAAGTTTAATTTTTATCCAAAAGGCTGAATTGTATATGAATAAAGGCATTTTTGATCAAATACATGAACTTTGCAGAAAAGAAATTTATTTTCAACCAAGTATAACTTTCTATACAAAAATATTTTAAATCCTTTAAAATCTCATACTAAATTATTGAAATCGATTGAAAATTCCTTGAAAAATTAAAAATATCCTAAAAAAATTATATATATATATATAATAGTAATAATATTCATACTATATACACCTGAAAAACATAAACTCAAAATCGACTCGTGCATGAAATGAAGAATCACGCGAAACATTTAATTCGCCAATTTTTTTCCATTTTTTTCAAATGGGGATCGAGAGATAAATAGAAGACCACCGAAGTCTTCCGAAGCTTTCAGATCAGCAATCATCATATAGCAGAAAAAACGAAGTCAAATTGTGCATTTTCGGCTTACACAAGAACTCACAGTGGTAATCATGCACCACGATCTGGCAGCTCGGCTTCCATTCGAGTTTCGGTTAATTTTGACTGAAACTTATGTGGAAATAGTAAACATTGATGAAAAAAAACTAATTCGAACAATTCAAAGTTAGATAACTTTTCAAAAAAGAAATGTCTAATAGACCAGGAGAAAATCCATTGAAAAGAAAAAAGGTTGGTGCGCACAAGAGGTGCTGTTTTGGAAAGTGCAAAAGTGACAATCGGTCCAAGTCCTGCTTGGAATGTACTTATTATTTTATTATATTTCCAAAACCGTGTTTAATATATCGAAAGGGTGACATTCCCGATGTTTCACTTAAAAAGCATATTAAAAATTGCGCGAAATACAGTAAGTGATATGTGGGTGAGGTTATTTGCGCGCAGAGACGAGTATTTTTCAAGCATGAAGGATGTAAACAAGGATACTTACATTTGCTCATTGCATTCTATTAATTTTAACTTATTTTCATTACAAATAGTTTATGAAGGTTTAATCAGATGATTAAAGTTCTTTAAATACTAACGTTCTCTCAACACGTTTTTTTATCAAAAATGTTCAAATTCAAACCCTGTGGATTATTAATCCTTTCAAGTCTTCCAAACCTGCATTTTAAAATTCTTTACATTGCAAATTCACTATGGTAACCAAGATGGTTAGCAGTGATGGAGTGCGAATGGGGACGAAATTGGGGGAGCTGATGGCTAGACCGTGTATTCTTAGATCATGCTCGCACACTTCTCACGGGAGAAAAGGGGATAGCAAATCACAGTGCGCATGTCCCCTTCCTTCTGAGCATTGCGTTTAAACGCAATAAATGTACGGTTACCGCAGTCAGAACGTATGTACGGAGATCGGTCTCCTTATCTTTACTCCGTGGGTACTATATTAGACAGGAATATGCAACCGCCCTTCTGGTTCCTGGACAGTTCGCCGAAAACAGTGTGATAAGCATGTCTTATAGTTTAATTAAAATTAAGTTTAGAATAGAAGACAAGTGGTCTGCTGCAGTGTTCCGTTTCGTAAAAATAGAATCAAGGATGGATTTAAACTTTACCGTTTTTCACTAGAGCAAAAAGAAAGACTGTCAATGTGGATCATAAATTGTAGTCGCGACAAATGGAAACCGAATTTAAATTTAAAATTATTTCAAGTTATTACAAATATTGATGAGTATTACAATATAATTCAAATATAAGGGGTCTGAAGATTATGTTTACATGTAATTAAATTGCCTATGAGCATTTTTTTCTATATTAAAGCGAAATGAGATCCAGAAGAAAGTAAGGTTAGCAACCCGTTTTTCTACAGAACGGCGCACATTAACCCACGCAAATAAAAAGGACGTATGGTGTGAAATATAAATAGCTATCATAATAAACTCTTGCAAAAAATTGTATTCATGTTTGACCTATAATCTATTATTATTATTTTATTATTTGTTAATATTTATTTTAAAAATCATATAATTATAATTTTAGCGCACGTCTATTTATAAACTGAGTGAAATTTTGTTTGCATTCATAATTTTTGCAAGAGCTACTTTTTGGCAAATGTGTAGGTTAAAAAACATATCGTCGAATTTAAATATTTCATATATTATATCAGATGTAATTTTATTTATAATTTGAGTTTTGATAACAATGCCACAGTATAATTTAAAAATAAATAATCTATATCATTTAAGTGTATTTAAACAATTCAATATCAGTTTAGCGATTTTGAATTTATCGGGGAACCAGAATGGCAGCTTGCATATTCTCATCTAATATAGTCCCTTAGTTTGTGTACCGGCCCTAATAATTTTCTGATGGCGTCGTTCCCCAGTCCGCGTGTCATGCCCCTGTTTTGAATGAAGTATGTATTTGCAGTGAAAAATTGGTTCACTTTCAATATAGTCCAGACGCCAACCCTATTTCCGTCGAATCGGCGAGGTCTATTCGATTTTTTTTCATTCTTATGTAAAATGATCTCCTGATTCCAAAACCGTGTAGCAGAACTCTGGCAAATGTGCCGTTTTCGTGATGTTCGGAATTAATTATATTTTTATAAACGTTTGATTAAACGTTTAAAATTTGAATTTTTTCTCCTCTTGTTAGACTAGCTCATGAGAAACAATAGTTGTTCGGGTGTTTTTTCGCTTCGACGAATATTTATTGTAAGGATATTTTGAAAGTGCCAATTGAAATACACAATTTTGTAATGAGCACTTCCTCTAAAGTTAATATTTTGCAGGATAACAGAGCTTTTGTTATAAGTTCATTTTATCACGTTAAAACAAATTGTAATTTTTCATTGAGCGAAACTATACTCAGATACTTGACAAATAAAAGTTTATCCGAAATGATTATGAAATTGTTTAAATTTATGCAAATTGGGATGATTGTTTAATTTGTTCAATTTGAGTTGATGTAATTCTTTCCAAAAAAAGAGATAAAGGGGTGGAAATTGGTGTAATCATTCTTTGAAGCAGTACTAATATTGTGGTATAAGCGAAAAGTTCACAATTTAAATATAAGGAGCCACATAATTTAAACTTTGAGCGCCTTTCTCTGCTTCTGCTTGTGGTAGAAATACGGGATAAAAATTAAAAAATTTCAAAAATTACTACGAATTTAGTCATATCAATTTATTTATTGTTTTTATATTCATTGAAAAGTTATTAAACTCTAATTTTTTTTTAAGGATGGCAATAGGCCGATTAGTGAGGCTGTAAACTGGGAGGCAGGCCAAGGCGCGCATATCGCACGCAAAGAAAGGTTCGGTTGCGGCAACCAGAAGTTGGGTTCTTCCAACCGAACTGTCGGGTTGCCTATGGACTGACCATACTCATGGGTTGCTGTAACCGAACTGGTTCGGTTGTACCAAGTTTGGTCACTTTAACCGAACAGTTCGGTTGAAGTAACGAAACTGCTCACTTAAGATCAGTACCCACAACCGAACTGTTCGGTTACACCAACCGAACTGTTCGCTTACACCAACCGAACTGTTCAGTTACGCCAACCGAACTGTTCGGTTACACCAACCGAAGTGATCGGTTACACCAAGCGAACTGTTCGGTTACACCAGCCGAACTGATCGGTTACACCAAGCGAACTGTTCGGTTACACCAAGTTACACCAAGCTTAACATCACCACAGCTCTGAAAATATTTCAAAAAGTGAATTTGCTAATCTTAAAAATCACAAGCTTAAATTACCAGAATATAAGATTAGTTCTCTAAAAAACTTTTTTACACTCACCGTTACATGAATCAGAAATCCATCCTGAATCACCTTTCTGGTAGACTTCCAACAATTTGTGCCACTATTGATCAATTTTGGCTTTACTAATTTTGACAGTTTCATCAATACTGCTGCATCACTTTCCTCTGTAACAAAATAAGAAAATTGCGATGAGTTATTTACAATTATACTGGAAACTTGATTCGACATTAAAATATAATTTCGAAGTGAACAAACCTTCATCTTCTGAGGCGTCAGTTTTCCTTCCTTGAGTCTGCAGTAAGGAGCAAACTTTCTTTTTGAAGGTAGGCCAAAAAAAAATAAATTGTTTTCTGTTCCTGGATAGAGCAAGGAATAATCAAGTTCAAGCTGCAGAGGAAAGTATTGAAATTAATTACAGAGATTCAAAAAAAGTATAGAAGAGAAATGGTGACAGAAATTTGTAACGGGATATGAACCTTGGAAAAAAGTTGTATTCAACGTGAAACCCTAACCAAAGTATATCCTAAAGGCTCCCTAATCCCTCTGTAGGTCTGAACGTAAAATGTGATTTTTTCTGTTATCACACTCTGTTCTTTTTTGTCCTTACTCTTCTCCTGTGTCGTCTCTCGGATCTGCCTCATACGATAGTGATGAGTATCCCTCCATTTGTTCACGCAATCTTGCCAGGGTGTGCAGGTAATTAATAAAGAGTTAACTTTTTTTAGGACGTCTGCTTCTGGAGAAGAATCTGGAAAAATAAAATGCATGCATTGCCAAGAACTATAAATCTGTTAAATCGAATTCTCTGTCAAAAAATAGTATTGATCTGTTATCTAAAAAGCAATAAAGGAAGGGAAAGCAAAAATTACCATCAGTGTCCCCATGATCAGTACTCTCCAAATGGGACTCCTTGCTCAGAACTCTGATTCCGGCACGACGGGCTCTCTTCCGAGTATTGTACAGCAAGTCTGGAAGTTTACCTGAAGCACCATGCTTCTGTCCCAATGCATCCTTGAAATAAGGAACATAATATGTTTCCTGGAATGCAAGACAATAAGGAAACATTAACCTTTTCTTACTTACGACAAAAATAAGACGTGCAAGCTGTAACAAAATTTTTAATCTCACCCGTTGTTCCCCTGGGAAAAAATCCTGAATTTTTTCCGCAAGTGCGAGATATCTCTCTCGTACATCCTGCTTTTCAATGTCACCCTTCAATTCACTGAAGAGGACGCATTCAGCCCCACGTTGCCGATTAATTACAGACAACTTCCCAAGAATTTTATATTCTTCAATTGCCAACTTGCCATTTACATCTTCCACCAATGCATCATAAACGGGTCCCTAAAATCAAACAAAAAAGT
>NC_046659.1:21649740-21656908 GCF_010883055.1 Belonocnema kinseyi | reverse complement strand
TTAAATTGCTTACCTAAGCAGTTTGCAAAATTTGAGGTTAGAATTGGAGGTTTAAATAAACTACTGTGAACAACTTTCTTAGAATAAATAATCAATTGAACGGCAAGTGTGGATTTTATAAACAATGTTTTCAATATGTCACTAACACAATACTGCCAAATATATTTAAAAACACGGTGAAAGTGCAACTCACGTTGAATGGTCCGAAACTGAGACAGTCAGCGACAGCTTGCACCGGTTTAGGCAACTTTGTCCAGATAGTATGATATTTATGAACTTTATTCTTCAACATATTAAAAATATTTGCGAAAACCTTACTTTTACGATTAGTGTAGGAAATTTCAATATTACAGGGCTATAAAAGTTATGCGGAAAGTTTTGAAATACAACAAAATGGCGAATTTGGCAGCAGTTCATTCACAGGTTTTGAGGAGTATTTTTTATAATTTTTTTACAAAATTTGTAACTTGTCAGAACAAAAATAAGTAGTGGTAATACATTCAAAAGAAGTTTAAAATACTAGAAAAGTTTTACTTTTATGACCCTTGTTAAATTATAAAAGATACTCAACGACATTTATTACTGTCCCAGTATTAGACATACTTTTTACAATGTCCCAGTAATGGTCGGTTTACCTTATATCTTGAATATGCGGTATAATTTACACTAGTAGCGTATTCTGTTATCCTGCACTGTTGCACTCCGATCTACACCGACACAGGTCAGAGGGAGAAGGAAGAAGTAAGAAGAAGTAAGACGGAGCGATCGGAGTGCTCTTACTCTACACCAGTGCAGGATAAACGAATGCGCTATTAGAGTATAGTTTTGGAATAACCCTTTAAATCAGTTTGTTCTAAATATAACATAAAAATAAAATATTTATGAAGGAGGCAAATTGATCAAATTAAAATGAAAGTGGTCTAGCTTGGCGTCTTTTACACTGAAAAAATTTGTCTATGAATCAAAAACTCCAAAATCACTCCTTAAAATTTTAATCAAAGCATTTGGAAAAATTCGTTCTTACCATCAAATTTCTCGATGTATTTGTTGAGACCCCATGTACAAAGAAGTTCCTTGAACGCCATTTCTGCACACTATAAAACTTCGATTGTCGATTGTCATCATAACGGTAACATCTCTTTCAGAACTCGAAAATTCTCGAGTTTGCGCAGTACGCGTAGGCTGGCAGGCAAAAAGGAAATAATGAAAATAAATTATACAAAAGCATTAAATAAATATACAAAATAAATCAATAATTTTCAATGTTAATATATATATATATATATGGTATAATACTCTATAAATCTACAATATATATTAATAAATTTCCAGCGCAGACCAGAGCACTAGTGCGCATGCGTAGTGGAGTCAGTCGTAACCGAACTGTGCGGTTCGCGCAACCAAACAGATTCAGTCATGATAACCAAATCGGTTCGGTTGCCACAAACCAACGTTTGGTTCAGACAACCGAAATACTGCCAACCGAACCCAGTTCAGTCAGGACAACCAAACCATTTCTTTGCGTGTGCTGGTAGCCCCTACACCTAAAGGCGTAGGGGCCGTAGATGCTATGCAAGGGTTACGGGGGCACACTGAAGCTGTATCACAGATTTTGACAACGTAAAAACGAATCGTTTACTCTATCAAAGGATTAATATATACCAAAATAAAACTTTTTAAACAACTGTCATTATTCTAAAAGGTTCATTGTAAACATTTTGATTTTATTCATTTATAGTTCACTTTATCATTATATATACAATGGTTAAGTGCGTGCATTATTTGTAAGTTATATTTACATAATAATATAATAATTTCATAACAACGTATAATACTAATATTTGCAAACGATGATTGTATTCGTAAATGAAGGGTACAAGTTTTAAAGGAGTTACCTAAAAAAAATTCATAGCATCACAATGATACCATATAGTATCACAATGATTTAAATAAGTTAGTATATAAGCAAGTACAATTTTATGAGTTCTAATAAGTGCTCTACACATATTACAAAAAGTATAAGTTTAATTTTTTTATTAAATGGTGACAGTTCTCTAAAATGTTGAGTTGATAAACGGGGAGAAAAAACGATTTATTGAAAAAGTTATTGAGTTCGGAGGAAATCAATTTCCAATGTGAAAAATCCAATATGGAAAAGAAGCATTCAGTCCTGAGAAATTATATCTCAATTTTTTCAACTTTTCAACGATTTTTAAATTTCAGTTAATGATAAAAAATGAACTTTATATTTTTTGCAGCCTCTCGTGAAGAAGATGAAAATTAATTTGGCCACAAAACTGTTAATATGTAATGCTTATGAAAATGTAATTTTTAAGTTTTGAAATTTTGTTAATTACCTCCTTTAAAAATTGTACCCTTCATTTGCGAACACAATCACCGTTTGAAAATATTAGTACTATACGTTGTTATGAAATTATTATATTATTATGTAAATATAAATTACAAATAATGCACACACTTTTAACCATTGTATATATAATGATAAAGTGAGCTATAAGTAATGAATAAAATAACAAAGTTCACAATGAAACTTTTAGAATAATAACAGTTTTTTAAAAAGTTGTATTTTGTTATATATTAATTCTGTGATAGAGTAAATGATTCGTTTTTACGTTGTCGAAATCTGATACAGCTTCAGTGTGTCCCCGTAACCCTTGCATAGCATCTGCCCAGGGAAAAAGAACTTATAGATAGCGAGTCGGGTTTGAATTGCGTATCTGTAATTTGCAGATTAAAAGAATAAAAATGCAATCGGTTGGCCACATTTTTAATCGGTCACCTGTGCGCGATGCTTTAAATTTGCCATTCCAAATTCGACAAAGTGCTGAGTGAATAGAGTTGAATGAGACTGACTAACCTGAAATAATTCCTATGAGCATTCTACGATTCGTTAATGTGCATATGAATGGGTTGAGATTCAATTTGAAAGGGAGTTCTTAAAAGATCACACCCAATGGTAAAAATATGATGCGCACATAGCAATTTTCAATAAGCTTGAATCTGCCAATTGTAGGTTACCTCAGGCTGTGTTCAACTAAACGGACTATGCAGATTAAAATTTTTAAGAATTATTTCGAATGAGAAGTATGAGGTAATAAATTTGAATAGTGCAATGCTGATTGATCAAACATTACAGAAATTCACAATAAATAATATTGTAATATATTATAATTGATGCAAAAATTTATTTATAAATTCAATGATTACTTAGTTGTAATTCTCTTTTTAAAGTAGTTTTATTAGATTATCCTATACAGGAATTATAAGATTTACACTGAATTAAGCGTCAATGACATACAGCTTATTCAGTGCACATGCTAATGGCTGCAGGGAGTCCACGTGTTATAAACAAACTCCGCAATTCGCTTATATCCATTTGCATCACAAACATCTAAATGTTTAAAATTTCAATATCCACATTTTTGGTAAAGGCAATTTCAATAAGATAAAACGTGAGTGTTAGTTTTTGTATATTTAAGCTTCATATACGGTAAATGTGAAATATATAAATAAATTTTTAACATTCTGATGTGGTGTCATGCAAATCCGTGAAAAAAATGTTCCACAAAATCAATTAAATTGCCTCAAAATAAATAGTCTGTAAATAAAAGTAGACTATATGTATGCAAGATTTTCTTAAAAGTTGCCCATTTAACTAATTTTTAATAAATAATTTAGACCATTCAAATCAATTTTTTAAAATTAAAAATGTTCTATCGGAACTATTGTTCCTCTATTGGTTAATGCTGAAACATAATCGCTATTGAATGGGTATGAGAAAAAAATTATGTGGCCGATTAAAAAAGCCGGTTTCTCATTCGAAACTCACTCTAACCTATGGGCAGGTATCTGAAATTCCATTGACAGATATACTATTCAGAAGACCTTAAAACCCATTCAGATTCAAGTGAATCGATTTTTGTTTCCTGGGTACGGCCCCTACGCCTTTGGGTCTAGGGGCTACCAGCGATGTACGCGCCTTGGCCTGCCTCCCAGTTTACAGCCTCACTAATCGGCCTATTGCCATCCTCCAGAAAAAATGAGAGTTTAGTAACTTGTCAAGGAATACAAAATCAATCAATTATTTGATATGATTGAATTCGTAGTAATTTTTGAAATTTTTCAGTATTCATCCCGCCTTTCTACCACAAGCAGAAGCGGAGATAGGCGCTCAAAGTTTAAACAATTGTGTGGCTCCTTATATTTAAATCGTGAAATTTTCGCTTATACCACAATATTAGTACTACTTCAAAGAATGAGTACACCAATTTTCACACCTTTACCTCTTTTTTGGACAGAATTACATCAACTCAAAGTGAACAAATTAAACAATCATCCCAATTTGCATCAATTTAAACAATTTCATGATCATTTCGGATAAACTTTTATTTATAAAATATGTGAGTATAGTTTCTTGCAGAAATTTTGCTTCTAATATTAATTCCTTACTTTTTCCATTCGCGAAATGCTTTTTTGATTATTGATAAAAGTATTTTTTATCACTTATTTTACACGTTAATTAATTTTGAGCAATAAAAATTTGTCGGAGCGGAAAAACATCAAAACAACACGTTTTTGGAATCAGGAGATCATTTTACATAAAAATATTTAAAAAATCGAATGGACCTCGCCGATCCGACGGAAATAGGGTTGGTGTCTGGACTAATACTTTTTGTTTCAAAAGATAAAATTTCTCCATTCAAATTTCTTGGAATATAATTTAAAAAACGTATAAATATGGAAAATCGTAGAAAACATTTTTTAAACAAATAATTTGTTTTGTTTAATGTCTAATATTGGAACAACTTTAGCTAATGTTACTCTATATAACTCAGGCGATTTGAACAATTTTCCTGTTATTTACGAGCACCGGGAACATCAAATAGAAAAAATGGCCATTTTTTTCGTCATTAGTTTATTTATAAAAAATTGAAACCATAATTCAGAAATCACGATTGACAACTCTCTTCGAAACCTGATCAGCTACTTTTTCAAAATTCTTTTGTCTAAATTGGTCAGTATTTGTGGGCTGTACATTATTTTGATATATATATATATATATATATTTGTACAGCAGCTGTTGTCGCTTACAAGTTCCACATGACGGGTGAACTCATCCGTTAGCCACCAGATAGCGCTTCATTCGTCCTGATCCAGAGAAACATTGAATCTAATGAGTAAAAATTCTTAAAAGAATAAAATAACGGTTTTTAATGAATTATTCTGGCTTTTGCTAATAATAGTGAGATTAAGTGCGTTTTTATGAATCTTTTGATACATAGAATATGGGTCGTTACAAAGGCAGATCGTGTAATTCGGGATTCAAATCCGGCAAAGAAAAGAGGACCTTCTTTTAATTCCTTCAGGTTCAGATCGCCTTCTCGATTGGAAAAAAGCAATTCCTCGACAGGATTGTGCTTTACAAAGTGGTAAATTTGCTTGTGAGCTACATTTTTTACCTGAACAAATTATCAGAACAAACGAGAAGTGATGGAGAATTATTTTTTTAAATAAAAAATTCATTGCTGAATTATTCTCGCAAAAGATGCAAAATATCCCAAATGGCCAAGGGTTTATTTTTATAGGAATTTTGGGCATGAAAAGTTTGATCTAACAAAATTTTCATATCTTTCGTTTACAAGAAGAATTGGAACATCTGATCATATGAAAAAAATTCTCCTGGTGACAAAAGTTATTTGGCCCGCATAAAGCTCAAAGATATCTTTATTATGAGAGTAAGAATTTTTAACGAAATTGGCAAAAAATATATAATTATGGGTTTTTTTTAAAGCAATTTTTTATATTTTTAGAAAAACCACCGCTATTTCATTAATTTTGAAGCTTTTTTTTAATAGTTTTTAATGGGTTCCAAAATAAGACAATAAACGCTGTTAAAGTAAAAAACAAACCGATAAGTATCTCAATTAGGACTAAAGTTACTGAAGATTGAAAAAGCTAGTCAATTGAAGATGTAAGCTAAGCTTTTAGCTTACCTTCAGTTCCTTGACTGATCCAATTAGTTTGTAAGTTTTGTAAAGTAATAATGAATATCTGCATATCATAAAGGTGTTATTTATGTACTATTTGCATTAATATATACATGACACTAAAAATTTGCATGTATGATAGTACATATATTGGATGTTACTTAGGTGTGCAATTTAGAAACATATACTGAATTAATGGATTTTGCTTATATTTACTTATTCGTTTAATCCATTTAACCCCACCTCCCACACTTTTTACACGTGTATTTTGTTCTAAAAACTGTATTTTATTCCTTCATAACAATAAATTATGCAATAAACATGTGTTTGAATTATAGAAATGTTTGCACACAAAATTTTCATTAACTTATTATATTTAGCCAAAAAACTTTCTGGTTCTTAAAAATTGAATTAATAACATTTAAAATTGTTTAATTCCTAATTTATAAAGCTGAAGAAAATATTGAAATACTATTAAGTTTGCTAATTTCGTTATTCAACTTTCTAAAATATCTTTATATCATAGTTTTATGTTGTTATATTTTTTATTATAATATGTCGTTTTGTCTTAGGATTTTTATTTTTTCACATAACTATTTACACATTTTTAATACATATTGTTGATAACAACCATGTGTAAAGTTATAATATTAATGATTTTTTATTTTTTGAATATCAATTACCCACAAAAGAATTGTTGGTCTTAATTTTGTGAACTGAACCGATCTGGAATGTTTTTATTTAATATTAATTATTAAGTTTTCCATAAGACCAATGCTTTTCTAGAGCAGGACGATTCACGCGCCGTCCGGCGGATTAGTTCACCCGTAAAGTGGAACTTGTAAGCGACAACTACTTTTCTCAGTAGTCGGTTAGGGCTGTTTTGAACCAAAAGTTATTTTTTCCCCACTGTGCAGAGCTACCAGATCATGGATGAAATTTACCCCCACCATACCTACCATTTGGGAGCCGCAAAACAGAAAGTGCATGATTACCACTGTGAGTTCGTATGTAAGCCGAAAATGCACGTTTCGACTTCGGAGTTCTGCTGTACGATAATTGCCGATCTGAAGGCTTGGGAAGACTTCGGTGGTCTTCTATTTATATCTCGCTCCCCATTTGAAAGAAATTGAAGAAATTGGCGATTTGGATGTTTTGAG
>NC_046659.1:21637820-21649640 GCF_010883055.1 Belonocnema kinseyi | reverse complement strand
ATATATATAATTAATGTAATATTGTAATTATAAAATATTATATTAATATAAATGAATAGTTAACTAACTTTTAATAGAAATAGTTAAACTTTCAACTAAAACAATCAGTTTTCTGCAACAAACAAATTTTGATTCAAATAAATAACTGAACAAAAAAATTTTTAAATTGTTTTCAACATAATAGTAAAATTTTAAACCAAAAAATTACATTTTTATCCAAAAAGCTAAATTGTATACTAAAAAAAGGCATTTCTAATAAAATACATGAACCTTGCACAAAAGAAATTTATTTTCCATGAAGACTAATTTTCTGAACAAAAAATTAATGTTTAATCATAGTTAAATTTTCGACGACAAAGATTAATTTTCTACCAAGAAAGAAGAGTATTCAATAAAATACACAAAATTTGAACTAAAAAGATCACTTTTCATTTAAACATAGAATAGTTAAATTTGTGGTGAAAAAAATTAATTTTTAACCAAAAAGAAAATAAATTTTCTACAAAATAGTTACATTCTCAGAAAACAAATTTATCCAACTCATTGATGAATCATCAACCAAAAAATATGATAGAAAAACGTTAAAATTCTTTGAAATCGCTTGAAATTATTGAAACTAATTGAAAATTCGTTGGAATGTTCTAAAAATATCCTGAAAATTTTTGAATCCTTTAAAACCGCTTAAAATTTTTCAAAGCTCTTGAAAATTCCTTACAAGTTTAAAAATACCTTAAAAGTTTTCAGATTCTTTAAAATCTCATATTGAATTATTGAAATCAATTGAAAATGCCTTGGAATCTATTAAAATATCCTAATATATATATATCAAATTCTTTAAAATCTCATATTAAATTACTGTCAAAAATTGGAAATTCCTTGGAACGTTTTAAAATACTCTCAAATATTTCGAAACCTTCAAAATATTTTGAAAGACCTTGGCGTCTTTTAGAGATTTCTAAAGTCCTTTGGAATGTTTAAAATAACCCTGCTAAAATTGTTAAAAAATTTTAAAATTCCTTTAAATTATAAAAATAAGTTGAAAATTCCTTGAGATCTTTCAAAACATCCTCAAATATTTTAAATCCTTAAAAACGTATTAAAATCTTTAAAATTCTTTAAAGCTCTTGAAAATATCTTAAAATTCAATAAATACCCTGAAATATTTCAAATCCTTTAAAATCTCACACTAAATTATTAAAATAATTTGAAAATTACGTGAAATCTATTAAAATATCCTAAAATATACATCAAATCCTTTAAAATATCATTCTAAATTACTGTGATCAATTGAAAATACCTTGGAATCTTTTAAAATTCTCTCAAATTTTTCAAATCCTTTAAAATCTTTTCAAATACCTAGAACTTTGTATAAAGATTTCTGAAGTATTAAAATTTTTTTTAAATAGCCCTTTTAAAATTGGTTTAATTCTTTGAAATTCCCTTAAATTATGAAAGTCAGTTGAAAATTCCTTGACGTTTTTAAACATATTCTCAAATATTTAAAATCCTTAAAAATCTTTCAAAATCTTTCAGATTTGTTAAAACTCTTGAAAATATCTTAAAATTTAAAACAACCTGAAATATTTCAAATCCTTAAAAAGCTCACACTAAATTATTAAAATAATTTGAAAATTACTTGAAATCTAATAAAATATCCTAAATTTTTATTTATTTTAATATTTGAGAATATTTTTAAAAATATCAAGGAATTTTCAACTGATTTTCATAATTTAAGAGAATTTCAAAGAATTAAACCAATTTTAAAAGGGTTATTTACAAAAATTTTAAATACTTTAGAAATCTTTATAAAAAGTTCTAGGTATTTGAAAAGATTTTAAATGATTTGAAAAATTTGAGAGAATTTTAAAAGATTCCAAGGAATTTTCAATTGATCACAGTAATTTAGAATGATATTTTAAAGGATTTGATGTATATTTCAGGATATTTTAATACATTTCAAGTAATTTTCAAATTATTTTAATAATTTAGTGTGAGATTTTAAAGGATTTGAAATATTTTAGGGTATTTATTGAATTTTAAGATATTTTCAAGAGCTTTAAAGAATTTTAAAGATTTTAATACGTTTTTAAGGATTTAAAATATTTGAGGATGTTTTGAAAGATCTGAAGGAATTTTCAACTTATTTTTATAATTTAAAGGAATTTCAAAGAATTTTAACAATTTTAGCAGGGTTATTTAAAAAAATTCCAAAGTACTTTAGAAATCTTTAAAAGACGCCAAGGTCTTTCAAAATTTTTTGAAGGTTTCGAAATATTTGAGAGTATTTTAAAACGTTTCAAGGAATTTTCAATTTTTGACAGTAATTTAATATGAGATTTTAGAGGATTTGATATATATTAGGATATTTTAATAGATTCCAAGGCATTTTCAATTGATTTCAATAATTCCATACGAGATTTTAAAGAATGTAAAAACTTTTAAGGTATTTTTAAACTTGCAAGGAATTTTCAGGAGCTTCCAAAAATTTTAAGCGGTTTTAAAGGATTCAAAAATTTTCAGGATATTTTTAGAACATTCCAACGAATTTTCAATTAGTTTCTATAATTTCAAGCAATTTCAAAGAATTTTAACGTTTTTTTTCTCATATTTTTTTTGGTTGATGATTCATCAATTAGTTGGATAAATTTCTATCCGAAAATGTAACTATTTTGTAGAAAATTTATTTTCTTTTTGGTTAAAAATTAATTTTTTCACCACAATTTTAACTATTCTATGTTTAAATGAAAAGTGATCCTTTTAGTTAAAATTTTTTGTATTTTATTTAATACTCTTCTTTCTGGGCAGAAAATTAATCTTTGTTGTCGAAAATTTAACTATGATTAAACATTAATTTTTTGTTCAGAAAATTAGTCTTCATGGAAAATATATTTCTTTTGTGCAAGGTACATGTATTTTATTAGAAATGCCTTTTTTTAGTATACAATTTAGCTTTTTGGATGAAAATATAATTTTTTGGTTTAAAATTTCACTATTATGTTGAAAACAATCGGAAATTTTTTTTTATTCAGTTATGTATTTGATTCAAAATTTTGTTGTTGCAGAAAACTAATTGTTTTAGTTAAAAGTTTAACTATTTCTATTAAAAGTTAGTAAACTATTCATTTATATTAATTTAATATTTTATAATTGCAATATTAACATTAATTATATATATGTCTGTAATAGCAATAATATCCATACTATGTACACCTGGAAAATATAACCTGAAAATCGACGCATGCATGAAATTAAGAATCACTCAAAACATCCAAATCGCCAATTTCTTCAATTTCTTTCAAATGGGGAGCGAGATATAAATAGAAGACCACCGAAGTCTTCCCAAGCCTTCAGATCGGCAATAATCGCACAGCAGAACTCCGAAGTTGAATCGTGCATTTTCGACTTACATACGAACTCACAGTGGTAATCATGCACCTTCTGTTTTGCGGCTCCCAAACGGTAGGTATGGTGGGGGTAAATTTCATCCACGATCTGGCAGCTCTGCCACTGTGCGTCGTTCCGTGGTCCGCGTGTTCATTGCGTAGTGTTTTATTTACGTTTGTTCCAAGTGTGACCTAAAATTTTTAGTGAAATTGTATTATATTATTTTTTTTACCAATAACAAATTATAATTGGATTCGCCAAAAAATGTGCTAAAATAAAAATGTCTGCTAGACATTTTAGTTGCAAAAATTTCTAAAAAAGGTTTGCATAGTGACTGCCTTATGACTCAAAGCTACATTCATTTATCAAAATATTGTGCAAAAATACATATTTGGTGATGATGGAGAAAAACGCATCACCGTTTATGTCAGCTGCGTTTAAACGCGTGCATGGGACAATGGGAAACAAATTGTACGAGCTGACAATGTGTAAAACGGAAGTTCGAAGATTTAGGAAAATTATACGCTTTCATTGATGACATTTTTATTGTATGATATAGGATAGTACGTGAAAGGTATTTTTTACCAATGCATACATTTTCCTTCCTGTCTTTCAAAAATATATATTCATATACTTAAGATGATATGAACAACTTATAACCTTAAAGATCATAGAAAGGGGAAAAATTGATCGTTTTAAAGAACAATTATTAGAAGTAACCAATTTCTCACTTCAAATTAGCTCTATCCGATTACTGAGAAAACTAGCCGCTTACAAGCTCCACTTCGCGGGTGAACTAATCCGCCGGGCGGTGCGTCAATTGTCCTGCTCTAGAAAAGCATTGGTCTTATGGGAAACTCAATAATTAATATTAAATAAAAACATTTCAGAGCATTTCAGCTTATGAAATTAAGACCAACAATTCTTTAAAAGGTAATTGATATTTAAAAAATATAAAAGTCATTGAAGTGTCAAAGGATTATGATCGTTTAATTGAAAAGATTATTTTAAAAGTGCTTACACATGTTTGTAATGAACCAGAGGTATTAAAGATGTGTGAATAAGCATGTGTTTTTTAATGAAATGAGAGAAAACGAAATATTAGAGGAGAGTACTCAAATATGAGATATTCTCGTAATATGAGATAGCGGGGTATCAGCTAAACTAAGAGACCCACTCTGTTGGTTCTATAACTAACTTGTAGCCCTTGAAGGAAAAATAATTTCGTGGTATAGTCTATTTTTCATTGGGCTTCTAAAGATTATAGGCAAACTTTTTGTGAAATCGATGGTGGTCGACTTCTTGGAAGGGAATCCTTTAAACCCTATTTATTATTCATTAAATATGCGTTTAGCAGTAAAGTTTACCTGGAGTGATGGGGATTGAATAACTGTGTAGGAAAATATCGATAGTGTTGAAGTTTTTTATTGTATAGGTCAAGCATAGTAAGTGCGTAGTTGCACGGTGTGGTTCTCATAATATGAGATACCTGTGGTTTTTATAACACTGGCTGCGCGGGGGAAATTGGTTACAAAAGTGTTTGTGACTCCTGCAAAAACTAAATATATCTAAGTAGCTGTAAATTTATACTTCGGAAACATAGAATAAAGTTTTTTATTAAAAATAATACCTTATTTTGCATTTTATTAGCTATTTCCTGGGGTATCTCATATTAAAATATCTCATATTATGAGAATAGTATCACGAGTTTAGAAAAAGCACTTTTTTACATTTTTTGTATTTTCAGCATGAAAAAAATGTTAATAAAATTTTTTATTTGAGCTCTTTATGGCAAACTAAATTTCCTTAAAAATGACCTATATTACTTTTAAATTAAGTCCATAGAATTCCGACAATCACGCCAAACAGAGTTGATATCTCATATTGGGTTACTCTCCTCTATAAGAAAAAATGTAACAAAATAAAATAATGATATAACAATATCGTAGAAAGTTCAATAACGAAATTAGCAAATGTAATAGTATATTAATATTTTCTTTATTATCATGAATTAGGAATTAAACAATTTCGAATGTTATTAATGCAATTTTAAGAACGAGAATTTTTTACTAAATATAACAAGCCAATGAAAATTGTATGCAATTATTTCTTTAATTCAAACACATTTTTATTGCATGATTGATTGTTAGCAAGGAATAAAAAATATTTTTGTAACAAAATATACGTTCAAAAGAGGGGGAGGGATTGAATGAATTAAAAGAATACGTAGATATTAGAAAAATCAACAAATTCAGTATATTTTTCTAAAATGCACAACTAAATAACATAAGATATAAGTACTATCATACATGCAAATTTTAAATTTCATGTATATGTTAATGCAAATAGTACATAAATAACACCTTTAAGGCATGCAGATATTCATTATTACGTTATAAAACTTACAAACTAATTAGATCAGTCAAGGAACTTCAGGTAAGCCAAAATTGCATCAACTATATGGTTTTGGATTTTTCCGAAAAAAAGCTTGGCTTCCTTCTTCTTCAATTGACTAGCTTTTTTAATTTTAATCTTTTCCTCTTTGGTGAATTCGCGCATTATAATTTGAAAAAAATGAATTATATACACTAAAATTTTGAGCGCATAATTCTCGTGCTCTTTGCATGGAAATTGAATTTTAGTCGCGGATGCAGTGAAGTCATTGAGAATTAATTCAAAAGCACTACGGAAATTACAATACTTCTGGAACAGATTCTCAATACTGAGGATCAATTCATACATCCGTAAATTCGAATGTACGAGTTCCTTGTTTGGACCAGTCGGAGTTGCATCTCGAATTTTTCGTAACTCCTTGGTGCTTGACCGCAAGAAAAAAACAAAGTGTCTTGAGCAACCCTTGTAATCGACAAAAAAGCACTCAAGCAAGTTTCGCATTTTACGCGATTCCTGATATTTCGGCAGACACTTTCAGTTGTATAAAGCAACAAGCACTGTCTAATTTCTGGAAGTGCGCAATCGTGCTCCACAGCGGGAATGAAGTCATTAAAACCAGAATTTATATCTTCTACAACTACAGTCAGCTTTTCTTTAATTAGGTCAAAGGCACTCGTTTTTTTTTATTTGTAAACTCTTTTAACTGGAAAAGTGTAATTAGCGGCTTCGGAGGATCAATATTAGTCGGAGTACAATTTCCGAACTTGGGTGGTTTCAAAATGATATAAGCGGAGAGGATTTTGTACACTTGAAGGAATGTGAGTACAAGGATGGTCGTTGGTTCCACCCGCCATGCGAACGGTTCCAAAAAATCTCTATAAACATGGCGAACATACAATTTAGTTAAAAAAATCCCACACCGTCTAATCCGCTTTTTACAAAAATGTATTAAGTCTTTATTCGATCGACTTTAATATAATTTTTGGAATACTCATCTTGAATAATGAAAATAATATTTTTATAAAAAGTAGAGAGAACCTTTTTAAATAAAAAAATATTTTTCATAATTATTTCATTCATTAAAAAATATGTTGACCGGATCTAAAAAATGAACGGCAAGGAAGGAAATATTAAAAGATTGAAGAAGCACAAGTGAATATAAATTTAAGAATTTTAAGACAGCATTGTACTTAATATTCTAGTATTATCCATTATCATTAGTATAATATTTATCAACATGCACATATAAAAGAAACAACATTATTACGATTTGATCTTCTGTCGCAGAATAAAATTTCTGAAAAATAATTTATTATTGCACGAGGTAGAGATTGACGTAAATAAATCCTTAATTATAATTTACAGTCACCTGCTGATTATTGTAAAGGTACAAATTAAATGACCATGAACATGGAAAAATTAAGTGAATATTCAATAAAAACTAAATTCGACTTTTTAAGGGTGACCGTTTTAATCGAAGAAAAAAATTCCCGGTATTTTCCCGGGGTTTTCCCTTTTGGCAAACATTTGTTCCGGTGAATGAAATTTAAAAAATCGAACTCTATTCTAAACAGTCAAAGTAAAAGTAATAAAAGATAAAGAACCAATTAAAGCAATCAAAGTGGAACTTTTGAATTTTTAATTTAAATTGAAAAATTCAGAATTTTAAACGTTCATAAATTATAGAGTTCAACGATTAAGATTAAGTTCCGAAAATATAAATCCACTTTAACATTTTCAATACTCTAAATTGAAAAATTAGTCAAAGAATCATATTATATTATGAAGTTGTTTTAGGCTACAAAAATTTTAATTAAAATTTTTTCAACTTAAAAGTTTTTAAATTAGTAGTTAAATTATTTTCATTCAAAATAGTTTAATCATACTTAAAAAGGTTTAAAATTTTATTTAAAAAGCTTGAGAAATCTAGAAGTTATTTTAATTTTTTTCAAATTTAAAATAATTTTTGAAAGTTTTTCAGAACTATTAATATATCTTTTAAAATTAACTGAATTTGCCTTACAACTTTTTAAAAATGCTTGGAAAATTTAAAAAACTTAATTAAAGTTTAAATTTTTAACTAACAATTGAACATTTATTACCTGTAGCAAAAATTAGAGTAATTTTCAGAGATATTTAGAAGTTTAAAAAAGATTTTAAATTAATTTAGAACTTTACATGATTTCAAATCATTTAAGCGACACACAACCTAATTTAAAACAAAATGTAGACTCTTGCAGATTTCAAACAAAAAATTTAGAAGCTTTTTAAAAATTGTGAAAGGCTCCAAAAGAATAAAAACATTTTTAATATATATAGGAAAAATGAAAATGATTTTTCACTTTGATAAATTATTTTAACTGAATATTTAAAAAAATTTTAAGAGATTTCCCAAATTGTGTCAAAAAAGACCCTGAAAGTTTTTAAGGATTTTCTTTTAAATTTGCAGGATTTTCTAAAAATTGTAGGAAGAATCCTATTAATTTAAAAATATGTTTAGAAGTTCTGCAAAAAATTTCACACACTTCGTTTGAATTACTTGATATCAGTTACATTTTTAAATCAATTTTGAATCTTTCAAGACTTATAATTATCTCTTAAATTTACTCAAATTTCTTTACAATTAATAAGCTAGAATCATTATTTATACATCAAAATTCAACAATTTTGCTTACAAATCCAACATTGTTTAAATAGAGCAATAAAAAAAGAAACGTTAAAAATTTAAAGGTTTTCGAAATTTTAGCAACTTAAAGCTTTCTATGTCAAACAATTAAGATTCAAATTGTTTACTTTTAAATATTTAGCTTCCATTTACTCGTCTTAAATTAACATTCAAATATTGAGAAATATTAAACAATTATTCTTTTTCGTTAATAAAAAATTTCACATAAAAAGAATGAAAAATTTTATAGTTTAGACTGAAACAATATTTTTAATTTAATAAAAGACTTTAATTACGAATATATTATTAAGTTATTTTTAAGTTGCAAATCCAATCCAATCTTCTGAATATTTGCGGGCTTTGTTGTTATCGTGCTTTGATGCCTCTAATAATATTTCTTTGATAACAGTACGTTCATTCGTGCTGATATTCAAATTTAAAATATTGGTTTCAAAGCACTTCTCATTGATAGAAGCCATTTCCTTCTGGCATTTTTCTAATTCCTGTTTGGATTCTCGATACAATTTCTCGAATCGAACTTTTTATCGCATTGCATTTCTGAGTTTACGTCTCATTAATTCAAGTTTTTTTTTTTGTTTTGAAGGACTGACTTTAAGGTTTCCAAGTTTAATTCTCATAAAATCTTGTTTATTTTGCAGCCTCGAAGCACTTTTTCTAGCCAAAATATTTTTCTCATGCCCACAAGTTTTACAGCAAGTACGTTTACAGCGTTTGTCGTTTTCAAGAATTAACAGTGGACAATTCCGCTTTCTTAAGCAGCTAATATCATCACAATAAATCCGTTTATTTGAAATGTTTCTCACAGAGTCGGGTGCAACAGCACCTGAACAAATTTTAGCATTGTCTATGATAAGGTACTATCAGGATCTGAAATACGGGGATACGCCACCTGGTGGCTAAATTTGGACGTAAAATAGTGGGGTCATTTTTAAAAGGCTGTATGCTATTCCGGTGATATTCAAAGTAGAATATAAATCTATTTTTTGAATGCTACGATTTAAATCATCAAATTTAAAAAAATGTCCGATAATACAGAAATTTAGTCAGAGGAAACGCAAAAGTAAAAGATTTTGCTCTGTTTTCGGATGTTCAAGCAAGGCTAGAAAAAACCTAGATGTTAGGTTTCATCTATTTCCCTTGACTAAAAAAGGTTTTCTTAAAGTGGTTAATAAAACTGGGTTTGAAGAAATGATCGATCGGAGAAAGCAAGGGGAAAATGTTCTAAAACTGAAGAAGAAGGTAACCTAAAACATATGTGTGTTTGTTCTCTGCTTTTTAAACGTGAGGATTACGAATTTCGAACAGATAAGTTCACATTGATTTCTAGAGCAAAATATATTTTCTAATATTTTGAATTTATAAATAATTTAAATATACCATTTGAGTCATCTTGATTGTCCATAATTTTATTTTATAACCTCAAAATTTGGACAGTTACTAATTACAAGTTCCCTAAAATACATGAAGCAGAATCGTTTTTCATTTTTACACATATCGAAAATATTTTGAAAACTGGAGTTTTTCCTGGCTGAAGTTTTTTCAAAAACTGCCAAGAAAAAATTTTAAATTATTATTAAAGTGAATAATTTCCTTCTTTATATATAGTAAGTACGTTTACTATGTAGTCATGGGAAATATAATTATAGAAACTCTAGCATACGATGCAACCCGTTTTTCATTTGTGTAATGCAAAAAAGTACTATAAAGGCGATTTTAATTCGGTTTCCAAATCTCGCGCGCTCGAAATCTTGCGCTGATTGGTCAAAGGTTTCGAGGCTCATAAGACGTGCGTAGAATATACGTATAATCAGAGATGAGTTGGGAGATTGCTCATGCAAGTTACATTTACAGGAGTTACCATAAATGTAAATGATGTACTACATATTTATTTACCACTCGAATATTAAGTGTTTATTATATAATTATTCTAATGCTTCACAATTATTAGTGAGTAGTTATATAATGAAAACTAATTATTTATTTTTAAAATTAAAATTTTAAATATTATATCGTTACATAGCTATTTATATGCTATAAATCATAAATTATGACTTATAATTTTATTACATTACTGGAAAAAGTTTTATGCTCACCTATTTTTTAATGACTAAGTTTTATTTATTTTAATTATGACAGAGCTAAACCTTTTTCTCTTGAAATTGTTGAATGCTATCACAATTCAAAATTCTGTATAAAATGAAGCAGAGGATAAAGCCAATTTATCCATTTTATAAAGAATTTTGAGATTCCTTTAGAAACAAAAAAATAGTATATTGTCAATTATAATACCTTAAATTTTTCTTTAAAACGCTAAAATTAAGTAACTATTATAACATATGTTTATCAGTTACAGATTGTATTAATTAATATAAAGTTTGTAGCTAAAATGCATATATAGAGGAGAGTGCCCAAATATGGGATATCAACACTGTTTGGTGTGACTTTCAGAATTCTATGTACTGAATTTAAAAGTAATATAGGTCATTTTAAAGGAAATTTAGTTTGTCATAAGAAGCTTAAATAAAAAATTTTATTAAAAATTTTTTTTATGCTGAAAAGACAAAAAATGTAAAAAAGTGATTTTTCCAAACTCGTCAAACGATTTTCATAATATGAGATACCCCAGGAAATAGTTAACAAAATGCAAAATAAAATATTATTTTTAATAAAAAACTTCATTCTATGTTTCCGAAGTAATATAAGTACTAAATATTTTAATGTAACATACACGATTGCAAATTCCTAAATATTAAACTGCAATCGGTTCTACAACATAGTCTTAGGTTTGAGAAATATATGACCCATATTTATGGAAGGCCTTTAAATTTGAACCCCTCAATTACTTGCGGGGAAAACCTAGAAAGCATTCTTCTGGAATTAAGTAAGAACCGTATATATCTTTGCCGATAGTCAGTACACTTGGTTGAACCTAATAAATTTTGGAAATTTTTCTCCTTTCATGGTCTATTTCTTTTGTAAGAATACTCGATATGAATGGCTGCATATTTGTGAGCCCAAAATTACGAAAATAGAATTAGCTTTTAGGCTAATTTAAAATTAATTTAATTATTCTAATTTAATTTAATTTAAATTTAGAATTAGGCTTTAGGCCAAACTTCTTAGAACCGCAGAACACACACGACTTAAAACATATCGTTTTCAGCACTCCGAAATCGTAGATTATATTTTTTCTCTATATACATATATACAATAGTTGACATAATCCAACACGCCACCTCAAAAAAATAATCTAGTTCAAACTCATTAGAATCAATCATACATATATACACTCAAGCAAAGAGATACCTTCCTCGTGTTATCTGGGGAAAACAATTTACAAATGGTCCAACATTCGT
>NC_046659.1:21636380-21637720 GCF_010883055.1 Belonocnema kinseyi | reverse complement strand
TCATCCACATAGAGAACTACGTATATATTTTTAGAAACATCTCCTTTGTCCAAAATATAAATACATCGATCTACAGATGAATTTCGAAAACCTTTGTTAATATGAGTTTGCTCAAATATTTCAAACCAACATTTAGCCGATTGTTTTAACCTATATATCGCTTTATTTAATTTGCAAACTTCATTATCTTTACATTTTATCCCTTCAGGTACTTTCATGTAAATTTCCTCTCCTAATATGCCATTCAGAAAAGCACTTTTGACATCCATATGATGAACCATTAAATTAAATTGATTGGCAAAAGCTATTATAAATCTGAAACTAGAAATTCTTGCGACTGGCGCGAAAGTTTCATTGTAATCTATCAAATATTCCTGACTGAAGCCACGAGCAACTAAGCGAGCTTTGTATTTGAATGGATTTCCAAATTCATCGTTCTTAATTGTGAATATCCATTTACAGTCAACAATATTTCTATTTTCAGGTTTCTTTACTAGAGTCCAAGTGTTATTTATTAAAAGTGAATCAATTTCATCTTTAATAGCATTTTCCCACCCTACTCTATCATCTCTATTTTTAATTTCTTGAAATGAAGTGGGTGTTTTACAAATAAGAGATTGAGCACATAAAATATAATCATCGGGGATAATATCTTCATTATAAGATACCGGAAAATTATTTTTGATCCTTTCACTCCTTCTCAACTGAGGAAATTTTTCTACATCAGATTGTTTATCTTGGGATTTTGATTCTGTGTGCAATTGTTTATCTGTTTCAATTACAGATTTCTTAACCTCAGTATCTAATTTTGCAATTTTATAAGATCTAGTTTCAGTACTAGATTCAAATCTATCTGATTTATCATTATAAGATTTCTGAGACTTTTCTACTGATTTTGACATAATGTCAGATGCATCAGTTTTATTATCTTTGGAGCTTTGTAGATTAACTCCTTCAGATCTCATCACAGGCCTTGAAACTTTAAAATTTGTCTCATCAACAATAACATCTCTAACCACACTAAACATTTCAGTCTCCACATTCCACACTTTGTAACCGTTTGGTTCATATCCAACTAATATTCCCTTCCAGGATTTTTCATCAAATTTTGTCTTCCTGGTTTTATTATGAATATAAACTGTTGAACCAAAAACTTTTAAATATTTTAATTGTGGTTTCTTACTTAATTCATATGGTGTTTTATTTTGTCTCAGAGCTTTGGTAGGAGTCAAATTAACTAACAATGTAGCAGTTAAAACTGCTTCACCCCAAAAACATTTTTCTAAATTTGCACAAAAAATCATTGCACGAGCTTTTTCCGTTATCGTTCTGTTCATACG
>NC_046659.1:21631721-21636280 GCF_010883055.1 Belonocnema kinseyi | reverse complement strand
ACATAAATTATTGTCTGGAATAACATGTTCAATTTGGCCAATATCTCTTATCATTTGCTTATTTTTCAATTCTGCAAATTTCGATTTCCCAATGTGACCCAATCGTTGGAGCCACAACTTATAATTATTCGAAACAATATTATTTGCCTGCATTTGAACTTTTACTGTATTATTCTTAACAACAAAATCGACACCAATTAAATTGTTTAATGGCTTACCTTTCATCAGGACCTTACCATTTTTCGTGACCTTTAACTCCACCTGTTTCGTCAAATACCACTTTCATTCCAGCTTGTTGCATTTTAAGGATAGATAGTAGATTGTTCGGGACTTCAGGACAGTAGAGTACGTTTTCCAGAATTCCGGCATTTGTTGTAACCTGGATGATGCCCTTCTTTGTCGCATTAATAAACGCTCCGTTCTTCGCTATGGAAATCTTCATTGGGGGTTACAATTCTATGTAGCTGCTGAATAAATAATCCCTTTTGACAATATGGTCAGACGCACCAGAGTCGAGAAGAAAAGTGATTTTTCCTTTTTCAGTTTGTTGACAGCTACCGCCGGCCATAAAAGCAAATCCAGATGTGCCAGCTATTGCATTGTTTGGTTCCTCTGTTATTTGAACCGTTTGAACAGTTCCAGTCCTTTCAGCCTTTTTCCACTCATCACTTGGATCCGCTGGGATCTCACTGTCTAAAACTTTAATTACATCTAATTCACTTAATAGAGCACGTATTCTAAACTTCCAGACACTGTATCTTTCACCATCGAAAGATTTGATGTTCCGTTTCACTCTCGAACTTTCCATTGTCACTTATAAATCCAGAATAGCACTTACAGTGTTCACAATTCCGTCACTTATTTTTATTTATATTTAGAAAAATATATATCACGAATTTGGACCGTATACTGGGCCCATAACCTTTTGGAAAACAGGTTATGAACAAATATCAAAGATTTATTCAAAAAAGATCAATTTATTAAAGGCACTTGGAAGGCAGGTCTTTACTCTTTGAGATGCGGGATTCGACTAAAGAACGAACGTGTCACAAACATCAGATTCATACACCATACACATTTCAATCATGGCTATTGTTTTTTTTTTTTGCTCTATATACATATATACAATAGTTGACATAATCCAACACGACAAATAGTTCAATTGACAAACAAACAAGAATGGAATAAATGGAATAGTTGAATTGCCAGTTTAAAAAAATTAATATTTTCAACAACAAAAATCAAGTTTCAACAAACCCTTTCAACTATTAACTTGTAAAATTCTTTAATTTTTACCTGCTAAATGTTTTAATGTATGCAATTTTAAGTATTCCTTAAAAATGGTTGAATTTCACATTACACTTTAAAATTAATTATTTAACTAAGCATTGGTTTTAATGATTTTTTCAATTATAAAATGCTATTATAATAAATACATTTTTTTAATTTATTATCTTCAGTTTTTAGAACAATAATATTTCGATAATAATAATATGAATAATTATACCTAATTATTTTAATATATATTATTTAAATTTTAAAGTATTATTATTATGTTTTTATAACAGATTAGGGGTTTATATAATAATAATTCAAGGATAATTTTCAAATTCAATATACAATTTTAAAGTATAAGTTTCTGTTTAAACAAAATTAAGATAAAAATGTTCTCAGTAAGTATGCATCGCTGGAAACAAACATTTTTAAAAATCATTTTCGAAGCAATGTTTTTTTGACTTCTGACATTGGTTTTATTAAAAAAGGGTTAAGTGCATTTTTCACTAAATTTTTACGTACAGAAAGTTTTCTTTTGACTTTGATTGAAAAATTAAAGACGTATATTTAATATCATGTATACATAAATACATACATACGTATATACACATATATAATAATAATTACATAATTTTCATACATTTCTTTTGATGTTTAACAAAGTTCTATTTGTTCACGCAATTACCATTTGCTCAAGCAGTTATTTTTCGATAACTATTAAATAGAAGACATAATTAATTACGATTTTGAAAGTATTTTTGGAAAAGTAATTATTTAAACACATTATATTTGTTTAAACAATTAAAAAGTGGTAAATTTTTTCTTTCTTTTACTTTATACAGTCAGAAACATAATGCTATGTGTTCTATTTTATTGCAATGCTTTTAGTTACCGACAAAAACTGCTTTAGCAAATAAATATTGTTTATAGAAAAAAAATTATTAAACAATCAAAGAAATGTGTAAAAATTATATAATTATTCAACAGAAAGTAGCATATGATACCAATTTGAATACAATTGGACAGCTCTGGCTTAATTGAAAAATTTTTGAAAATAAATAGTAATTAATTGCTCAAATAATTACGTAATGTTTTTAGACAAATTTACTACTTCAAACAATGACAAAATATTGCATTTCAATAAGAAAATAAGATCATTTTTAAAATTTCTGGGGAAATTATTGTTTAAATAATTAAAATTTGTTTAAACAGTTGAAAATTGTTTTAAAAGTCATAGTAAATATTAAAATTGTATATTAATGATTATTTCTTAGAAAACGAAGGCGGGAATTGCTGAAAAATAACAATAAGCATATCTGCGACAACTTATTCTAATTTTAATCTTTTCATTGCAAGTAAAATATCTTTGGAATCGCAAATAAACGTACATTTCGAATATGATTTTTTTAAATTGCTGATTACAATATTATATAAATGTTATTTCCTGTGTTTCATTCCACATGAGGACAAAGGGCCCCCCTCAGGCAATGCTCGACACAGCGCGAGGGTACGTCGAGCAGGTAAACCGCGATCAAATGAAAATCACTCTGCTAAATATTTGAAACAATTGGAGTCAATTTAAAAGATATTTAGAACTTTTACTCATAAATGTCTTTTAAAATTATATAAATTTTTGTAACATTAAAAAAAATGTTGCTTGCTTAAGTCAAGTGCCTTACTATCTACCAATGTGTTTTTTGTTTGTAAATTTTTCAAATGTTTTGAAATATTTTTTAATTTTCTCTTAGATTTCATTATTTAAATTAAAAAATTGGTTAAAATTTTTCCATGTTTACATTTTGAAATGAGATATAAGAGACAAGACGCTTGTTTGAAAATGGGTGTATTTAATAGAAAAATAAAAAAATTCCTATTCATATTTGGAAGAGATAATTTAGCACGGAAGTTAATCAAGAATTATTCAAGTTTTTAGGGCGACCTCAAAGTCAAATCAGAAACTGGTTCAAAAATTTCAAAATTGGAAAATGTTAAGTTGAAATTTGTTTTAAATAAATAATTTTCAATATGAAGCAATTAAAATTCGAGAATTTGCAAACGAAAATTAAATTGAACGTTTCAATGTTTGTAAATGTTTTAATTCAATTTTCAATATGAAAATTCAGAGCTCTAAAACTGTAACCATTCAAAAACTTCGAATTTTTATTTATTTTTATTTTAGACAATGCAATGTTAAAGTTTTTAAATTCAACTAGTTCATTTAAAATAAAGGCCAGATTTTGAGGCGTGCAAGCCGTGCGGTTGCACAGAGCGCCATGGTTGAGGGGGAGGGAGCATGCGATTTTACTCCCTGCCTTCCTCGACCTGTGTTTTCAGGTTTCTGGAAAGGTGACAACTTTGTACCTGTTTGTCCAAGTCTAGTTTTAAGATCCGTAATAGCTTCTTTACTCATCCATTCAAAGATCTAAACTAAGATTGACTTTCAATGATTATTTCTTACGATACTTTGTAAATTTATAATAATTATTAATCATTTAAACAATTTTCATAGAGATGAGGTATTTTTCAATTAATAAACACAATTTGTTTACGAAGTTAACTATGATTGTCTTTGCTATGACTATTTCCTGAGGTATTTGTTAAATCTACAAGAATGGTTAATTATTTAAAGAATTTTCCTAACAAATTCAGAATTTGTCTATTTTTCAAACGAATAGGGTCAGTTCTTTATACAAATTTAATTAAGAACGTCTTTCCGATTAATTATAATAATCGCATTTTCAAGATTTATTATTTAAACTACTTTCATGAGGAAATTAAGAGTTTAGGCATTTTTGGATGAATAGGCCTAATTTGTTTACGGAATCAACAAAGAATATATATTTCTAATCACATTTTCCTACGAAACCTTGCAAATTTACAATAATTATTTATTATACAAATAAATTTCATAAACAAATTCAGAACTTTACTTTTTTTAGATTTTGAACCTTTTGAACATTTTAAACAAATTAATTTTTATAAGAAAATGTATGCACTATATATTTAATAAGAATTAAAAAAGAAATTAAAACTCTATAGTGGTAAAAACTTTCATTTTCATTAGTTTCAGTAAGTATCTATTTTTATTAATTTCTTAAAGTAATTTCATAATCTCTTCAGTTAAATATTTTGCTTTATCAAGATTTTCTGTAGTATATTTTCTCTTGCATTACTTTTCTCCGTATATTTTACTGTGATTAATCAGTCGAACATATAACCAGTACTATTACCACTGATTGTAATATGATTTTTTATGTTTAAATCCACGCTGGAACAGAAGTCTC
>NC_046659.1:21629957-21631621 GCF_010883055.1 Belonocnema kinseyi | reverse complement strand
AAAATATTATAAGTACATTGTTGGATGAATTCAAATTTTAATAATGAGAATCATAACTGGAAAATTCTAAATAATTGTATGTTGATTAAAAAATTTCCATTACAGATCAGAGTCCCAAATATTTTCAAAGATATTATAAACGTAGATGCAGTACGAGCTTAGTTACCCGCCATAAATATAGATGGCGCGTCCGGCGGAAAGTCACTTCCCCTCTACCCACCGCTCCCCGTAAATAGCACCATCCAATATAGTTTGCCAAGAACCACTTGGAGAGCTGTAAGCAACTCTCGGCACACCTTCGAGGCGCACTGATGGTAAACTTAGCTTGGACAAGAACCATTTAAATTAAAATTAAATTGCCAACATTTCATAACAAACGTAAAATATCCACGCTTTGTAAGACATTGTTATTTTAATAGATACCAGAGAGAAAATTTAATGTATAATTTATATTTCTGTTTCATATTTTTTTAATATTTCTAAAGTTATTTGATTATTTTCAAATATATCTTTGTTATTTCTCATATTTTGATATTACTTTATAAGTAACAATTTATTTACTTCACCATATTATATTTTTATTCTAACAGATAAAACTTTTAGTGCAATATCTATACATTGTTCTTTAATATTATTAAGTGTTTATTTTTATATTTGTACAGTTTGCAATTTCTACAGATATTTTAGTCTATTCGGCTTCTTAATTATTACGTTCCGATCACTGACAATGAGTGAATGGCAGAGTAATAATAAGTGTTGTTACGAAAATGTGTCGTGGTATGCATGTATGCAATCTATCGCGTGTGTGTCTGTATGCTAGAGTCCTCTACAGTGAACGTGGCGGTACTTTCTATCTCCGTCTGCTGACAACAGTCTGTCGTCTTACGATCTTCGAGTCGGTCAGATCGATAATTCCATTTGTATCCTTTTAACGTATCACAGCCTTTTTATATTAAAACAAAGTCTAGCGTGATTGCTTGCTTTTATTTCACAATTTCTAACTCTATTTCAACAATAAGTTCCGTTGAAATTTCTCAAATGTGATTTTTTTGGGCCCCAAATTCGAATTTTTATTTTATTTTGTTATTTAATTGAATTTAATTAAAATTCTGTTAGATTTAAATTAATTAATTTATTTGTTATTTATTTTATTTATACATCATTTAAAATTCAAGAGTTTTTGATTGCAAATATTCTAAATTAAAGAGTTTTAAATTGCAGATCGTTAAAATTAAAGAATTTTCCATTGCAAGTCTTCAAAATTGAACTTTTCAAAAAAAAATTCATATTATACGTTTAAAATATAAATCTTGAAAACTAAATAATATGAAATTCCAAATCTTCAACATTTCAAATCACGGCAGTACTCATAGTAAAGATATTTTTTATATTCTCATCAAAAAAGTTATTACATTTGTGTAAAATTTTACGTCTGGACACGAAATACAGGTTTTTACGAGTGTTTCTGCCTTTCCATATGCATGTTTGTTTGCAAGTATAATAGCTTTTGAAAAAATAATCTATTATATTGGCCGTTGGTATACTCTTTAAGAGTCAGAAATTAAAGATCAAGTTGATTGGCTACTTTGGGTGAAAATTCAAAAAGTTACAGAATTTTCAAAATTTCTGAGACAATTTTTTTCAAGATTTAAAAATTCCATGTA
>NC_046659.1:21617397-21629857 GCF_010883055.1 Belonocnema kinseyi | reverse complement strand
TAAACAAAAATTACCTTGAGTGAAGCTTTAATATATATTTGTTAATTTTTAAAAAAATCGGGCGTTATTTTATTATAAAAAAATAATTGGGGGGGGGAGGGGTGACAAATGATAAAAAAAATAAATAAAACTTAAAGTTGTACGATTTTAATTTGTACCTAAATAATTTGAGAGGTTTCAATCTAAAATTATCGAACACTTTCAATTTAAAAATTCAGATGACATCTTTAAAAAGCTTTAAATTTGAAATTATTCAATATACTGTGAAGACTACAAATTTAAAATGTCTCAACTATTAAGGGTTTAAATATTTTTGAAATTGCGGTTCTGGAGACTAAATAGCACTTATTCTTTTATCAAGAAATCACAACCAAAATTGTTAAAGCAAGTTTTTAAAAGAGTTTTAAAAACCTTAAAAAAGATCAGAGGTTTTAATAGTTCAATATATGTGATATTACCTCTTTAAATTTGAAATTAGTCTATACTTTTTCATGTTTGAGCTACAATTATTTCATTCTAGAAGTTATAAATTACAATTGTGAAAAACAAATAAAATGTTTTAATTAATTTATATTTAAAACAAAAAAAATTTATATAATTCAATCTAAATGCAGCTGCAAACATTTAATTTGAAATGCGTTAAATTCAAGGTATATTTTAAAAAGAAAACTGAAAGCAAAAGATCGACTTTCAAAGGAATCGAAAGAAAGTGACTCGCTGGATTGCAAATGAATATGGAAAATGGTGTATTTTCGCATTTTTAAATTTTAAATTAAAACTTTTTCGCGTTGTAACAATTTCGAATCCCAGAATGTTATTTTTGACCTAACCTATAACTTATAACGAAAATTCTGAAAATTCAAACAGTAAGGCTATATTCTGAAAATGAAGCAATTTTAACATTAAAATTCAAGTTCTTAAACTGAAGGCCTAACAATTTTCAAATTTTAAATTAGTGTTGTGTAAATTGTGTTGGTATCTTAAAAGAGTATAAATAGTTCTTAAATTAGTTTTTAAATTTTCTGAAGTTTACCTTTTTTACATAACTAGATGTAAAAAAAGCCTACCAGTGACTGAAATGGATTAGAAAAAAATCGCCAAGATCCAAGAATAAAAATGGAATGTACAGCGAATTTTAAAATTTTTAATTGTGATTATCTTTAACTTTGTGATATCAAAAATTTCCATACAATTTTTCTTTATTAATACTGTAGGAAAAAATTAACAATATCGAGCGCCGAGATTATAATTAGAGAAAATTTTCTGTAATTCTATGGGGACGGCTGAAATATCCCGAAAAATAAACTTCACGACTCGGTAAATTTCTCTGTCCCGTAAAATATATAATATTAATTATTTATTAAAAATACGATAATAAAATATTGTTATCAAATAAATTTTTGTTTAATATTTAAAGTGTTAAAAATTGTTTGAATTTAAAATTAAAATTATAAAAAAAAATTTACCGACAAATCCATATACAAAAACACGTGTTTTTTAATTAACATTTCGATTTTTCGGAAGAACTTTTGTGATTAAAAAAATACTATATACATTTTGAACGAAAATATCTTATCCAGAAATATATTTTGTTTTAATTATTGTTATTTTAAATTTAAACAATAATGTTTAAACACTTCAAACATTAAAAAAGTTGTTTCTTTGGTATAAATATTTGATTATTTCAATTTTAAAAAAAATTTGTCAAAGAACAATGTTTTCCACACTTGTTTATCTCGAAATGTCTTTTTATAATACCTTTTTAAAAATTAAAAATATGATTTTTCGAGAACATTTTTTTTTACAATTAAAAAAAAGACTGTACCGAAAACCTGGATCAAGCTTCAGATCTGAAAAAATTCAGCGATACATACATGTCAAACTTTTCTAACCTCAAAAAATCTTTCTACTGCTTTACCGTCATATTTTACGAAGAATGAGAAAACAAGAATTCGACTCCGTAGCACGATGAGGGCAGCACCTCGATAGGGCAGAAAATGTGATGTCCTCTATATATAATTCCCCACTTCGACGCCCCGTACCGCATCTAGGTTTATAATATCTTTGTCCAGATGCACTAGCGACTATTTACTTGCAATATACCGATGTGTTTTACGCCTTTGGCATATTAAAAATTTAGGATGGCTTATATTTATAGAGTACAATACCGTTTTCGAAGAACTAGCTTTTCTAAGAGTTTAAGAGTCCATTAACATTTAACAAACAAACAAAAATAAACGTTTTTAACAAAAAACGAATAGGTAATAGAAACTTTAAAATTACTCAATTTTATTATTTATTTATCATGAAAATTATTCCGCTCTATTACAAATCTCTGAGATTATTTATTAGAAACTGGCAACGAGATTCTCTTAATTATTTTTTATAGTACAAAGAGTTACTATTTCATTTAAAAGTAGCTAATGCCAATTTCTTAAAGAAGCTTTACATTCTTGATGTAATAATTACCATATGATTTTATTAAAAATGGTTAATGATCTAGCAGGTCAAAGTATGTGCATTAGAAGATTAAACAAAGCAAGAAAGAATTGAAAGGTTTCTATATCCTACGATCGGATGAGTTTAAGCAAAGATATTATTATCTTTGGTTTAAGCATTTTATTTACGAGTAGCAGATGAAGACTTTGGCCCTCCTTGGTCGATTTCTATGGGAGGCATTTAGCCCCTCTGTCCCCTTGGCAAGGCTCCATCCTCTGATGGACATTGGAATAGGAGGGGACTAGCCTCATGCTACCTAACTTGGGCGCGGGGATTGATCATAAGTTATAAGGGGGAGTGGACCATGTTGGTTTGCAAAAGCAATAGAGGTTTAGCAATCCAAGATCTAGGTAGAACAGCCCGCTCGTAATTTAGATCCGACAACGACATGCCTATACTGCCGTGATTTGGAAGAACACCGTTAACTGCAAATCGGATAAAGTCATCTTAAGCAATTAACGGTAGGCGGCTCAAGGGCCTTATCCAAAATGCAGTTAACGGTGTTCTTTCAAATCAAGGTAGTATTTCTCTCCTATTCGTATGTAAATATGAAATACTAAGATTTTAAAATTTTTTTACGATATTGACTAAATTCTAAATTAATTTGCTTGAAATTTAAGAAAAATACATATATTAAAAGATTTTTGTATCAGAATCTTTGAAAAAAAATGACCAACTTCAATTTTCAAAATTAAACTGATTCAGGTGATCAAAATTGATTAATGTAATTGAAAAATAATTTTTAATTCGAAGCGATTACAATTTTACAATTAAAAATTGGTCAAAGTTGAAGCTTTATTATTTAATGAAATATTAGTCATTATTAACCGCTTAATTAACAATAAATATAATATCACATTTGTAATCTTAGGTAAAAATCTTTTCAAATTAGAATCAATAACTTATCGTATCGATATTCAGGAAAAGTTACGCGAAAAATAATAGTTATATCAATTATTATTAAACTTTTGATAAAAAATAAAAATGGTAACTACTAATTCAGATTTTCTTTCAGCTGAACCGAAAGAAGTATAATTTTAGTCTACGGTTCTAATTGAATAACAATTAAAATTATGTAAAATAATAATATTGATATTGAATAGCTTCTAATATATAGAATCTATTGAATTAAAGATCATACTCTAATTATTATTATATAAACTCCTTTATTTAAAAACACAATAATGGATTTAAATCTAAATAACATGTATCAAAATAATTAGGTATAATTATTCACAGTATTAATTATAAATTAATTAATAATTATATTATTCTAAGAACTGGAGATAATAAATAAAAAATTATCTTTATTATGATAACATTTTCTAGTTGAGAAAATCATTAAAGCCAAAGCTTAGTTAAATAATTAATATTAAATGAGTAGATTTGATACATTTTTCTTAATTTATTATTTTATCATGTATAATTGTTACCAACTGCGATCTTTTCTACCGACTTTATCAAATTGTTCCCTGTTTTACCAAGTGAGTAGCAGGTAAGCCACCTTTCATTTTAGTTCCCGAAAAATAACAAAAAGGCGAACGGGGCGCGCTTTTGGACCTTTAATTTTAGTTCCCGGAAGGCTAAGGCTAATAGGGCGCGCTGCGGTAAGTCGGTCGAAATCAAATACACGGCATAAGCAACAACCTCATCTCTGGTATAACCAAATTCTGAAAAAAGGTTATGTTCCCGAGGATTCACCGCGAATTTCAAATAAATAATTAGTTACGATTTAAAAACAATGTAACACAATATTAAAATGTGTTCACAAAAATTCTCGGGACGTGGTTTCTTTGGGAAATTTTTCTTAAATCTTTGTTTGTGAAATCTTTTTCATTCGTTGAAATCATTTCATTATTTGAAGTCTATAATTAGTAAAAAAATCTTCTAAAATGTGTTAAAACCTTTTGAAATCTTCCAAATGTTTTAAAATCCTTGAAATCTGGTGAACTGTAACCTTTTTAAAATCTTTGAAACCTTTTACAAGTTTTAAAAGTTTAAAAGTCTTTGTGAAATTGTTGTTAAATATTTAAAATCTGATAAACATGCTATTGTAAAATGTTCAAAATCCTTTTAAATATTTTAAAATCTTTATTAATTTTTTGTGATATGGCGTATACTCAAAAACCGAGTGTATGGAAAATATTGTTAAGAAAAACAAAAAATTAATTTGTAAATAACAGAGATTTTTAAGGCTGAACATTTTTAAGTTTATTTTAAAAAACGGTGAAAAAAGTGCAAAGAGTGCGGCGACCAAGGCCATTATTTGCATCTTTTAAACATCAATATAATAGTTTTGCGTTCTCAAGTAAAAGTATTAAATAGATTTTATTTTTATCAAAAAATTTAGGAGGTTCGAAGCCCTGATAACAATGCTTTATTTAATATGTAAGCAAATGTTAGCAAAGAAAGAAAATATTAATACCTGCCAAACACAATCTCAACTAACCTTTCTACTGAATCACTTTTTTTTCCTTTTAAAGATCGTTTCCTATATTTTATCCATCGTTGAATCTGTTTAACACTGCGTTGTTCCACCGATTTGTGCACTAATTTTGCTCCTGGAACATCATCTGCCGGGATTTTTTCCGGATTTTTAAACATTTTTTTGAAGACGACAGATGTCAACAAATGTAAATAATGGGCTTGCTCGCCACACTTTTCACGTTTTTTGTAGTTTTTTTCTTAATATACTTAAAAATTTGTTGTCTTTAAACTCTGATTTATTTACACATTTATTTTTTGTTGTTATTTTTATTTACAATATTTTCCATACATTTCGACACAAAACTGTTCGAAAAATACGGAAATGACATAAAATCCTGGCACGTGCGTACTGTCGACGTCTAGAATAAAAAGGTCTATTCTGAAGCTGAGTTAATATTGGAGATTTCAGCTAATAATTTTTATAATTTCTAAGTCACACACAGCTTATAAGAATAATTCGCCGCTTCTTTCCTCTCATCATTTGAATCTCAGATTCATCGCTGCAATTTTTACAATCATACGGATTACAATTTTCGTTCCAGTTAGTCAAAAGCGTTTGATTCACATATTTTATTCAATAAGTAAAACAACAGATTTTATCACTAATTAATTACGTACAACCTGCAGATATTCACTTTATTTAATTAAGATCAAGGTACAAAACGATTTTGATACTTATCAAACGTCAAATACCACTCACGTACCGTTACATTAGTGAAAACCAACTCCAATTTTTAAGAAAGTACTTAATGCATGTCCCGAATGTATTTATGAACAATTTTAATGTTGTGTTACATTTTTTTTAAATTCGTAACTAATTATTTATTTGAAATGCGCGGTGAATCCTGGGTTACATAACCTTTTTCAGAATTTGGTTATACGTATATTTTGAGCAAGTCTTCTGAGTCTCGAAGCCTTTGACCGATCGGCACAAGATCTCGAGTGCGAGAGATTTGGAAAACGAATTAAAATCGCCTATATAGTACTTTTTTGCATTACACAAATGCAAGACGGGTTGCATTGTATGCTAGAGTTTTTATATATTCCCTATGACTACATAGTAAACGTCCTTACTATATAAGGGATCGTCCATATATTACGTAACACTTTTTTCTTTTGTTTATATCGTTGTGCCTTTCTCAACTTCACATCAATTTCATGCTCGTCTTTATTCAAACAAAAGAAAAACGCGTTACGTAATTTATGTACGATCCCTAAGAAAACATGCTCAATTATGATCTGAAAATGTACTTTTGGTAGATTGCAGTGCAGGGAAAAGGTACTTAAAACTGGTAACGCAAACCGGTCGATTGTAAACAAAAAGCAATTAGCTTTATGCTCGTTTGATCATCCGGCTGTTTTACATAAAATAATGTGTCCAGCGTGTAACACCTTTTCTCCTTCCACAAAGGTTCTACACGAAAGAGTGGATAACGTAAATTTACAAATTTCAGTAATGCTGAGCGACATCTTTGACATACTAAGCACGAAAAACGATTGAAATTCACTAACACAATGTATCAGTTGCAAAGTGACCCCATTGTCGCCGGCCATCTTAGTTTAAATCCCCCTTCTGACTTCATGATTTTAGATCCCACTATTAGACGGGAATATGCAAGCTGCTATTCTGGTACCCCGCCAAATTCAAAATCGCTAAACTGATGTTGAATTATACAAATACACTTACATGATATAGATTATTTATTTTTAAATTATACTGTGGCATTGTTATCAAAACTCAAATTACAAATAAAATTACATCTGATATAATATATGAAATATTTAAATTCGACTATATGATTTTTTAACCCACACATTTGCCAAAAAGTAGCTCTTGCAAAAATTATGATTGCAAACGTAATTTTACTCAGTTTATAAATAGGCGTACGCTAAAATTATGATCATATGATTTTTTAAATAAATATTAACAAATAATAAAATAATAATAGACCATAGGTCAAACATTAATACAATTTTTTTCATGAGTTTATTATGATAGCTATTTATATTTCACACCATACGTCCTTTTTATTTGCGTGGGTTAATGTGCGTCGTTCTGTAGAAAAACGGGTTCCTAACCTTACTTTCTTCTGGATCTCATTTCGCTTTAATATAGAAAGAAATGCTCATAGGCAATTTAATTACATGTAGACATAATCTTCAGACCCCTTATATTTGAATTATATTGTAATACTCATAAATATTTGTAATAACTTGGCATAATTTTGAATTTAAATTCGGTTTCCATTTGTCGCGACTACAATTTATGATCCACATTGACAGTCTTTCTCTTCGCTCTAGTGGAAAACGGTAAAGTTAAATCCATCCTCAATTCTATTTTTACGAAACGGAGCACTGCAGCAGACCATTTTTCTTCTATTCTAAACTTAATTTTAATTAAACTATAAGACATGCTTATCGCACTGTTTCCCGCGAACTGTCCAGGAACCAGAATGGCGGTTGCATATTCCTGTCCAATATAGTACCCTAGTCTATCATTTTGATCAATTTGAATAATTCTTCAATAGAAGACACGAATGAATTTGAAAAGCCTATCGCTTCTAAATGTACGGTCCTACCCATTGCCTCAACTTTAATTTCTAAATTGTCAAAAATTAATAATTTTTTAGAAGAAATCAACTTCATTTCTTCGCTGACAAGTCGACTGGATATTTAAGCCAATTCTATTATTGGTGTATCGCCATATGTTGTTTGGCGCCTTGACCATGAAGTTGGTAAAGGTAACTTTAAATCGCGATTAAATATTTGACCAAATAAACTAAGTCGGGCTCGTCGCTGCTCTTTCGCTCTTTTTTGTTCTTCTCCTAATTCCTTTTCGAGTTTCTCATCTTTTGAAAGAGAATCAGCAGAATGTTTATTCAGCGATGAATTGCCAGGATGATTATTGGGGGATAGAGAATCAGGCGGTACATAAAGAGAATCATTTTTCAGCGGAGAATGATTAAACGGTACAATAGGGGATCATTATTTGATAGAGAACCAAGGGCCTCAATATTTGGCACAATATTCAGAGAATCGTTAGAATGGTTGGGATCGATTTCCCCATTTTTTTACACGTCTGATTTCCATTTTACTGTGAGTCATTTCTGTAACGCAAACCTTACTTTTTTTCCTTTGGGGAGATTCCGAACTTCTTTTTTTAGGTGATCTGCGTTTTTTTTATTATTAGATAGGTATTTTGAGCAATTGGGAAATATCTGCGGAACTGCACCTGGGGCTAAATGAGGTCTCTTTAAATCCACCTACAACAAATAAAAAATCATAATATTATAATTATTAATAACGTTAATAAATAATACAAAATACAAAACTTAGAAAAAATTGTAATGTATAAATACATACAAATAGTATTCTTTTTCTTTTGCAGTGTTATGCGCTTTAAATATTTATATTCATAAAAAATATATAAATTTCAATTAAAATTTTTGTTTTTTGAAAATAAACATTTTTAAATGCTTTAAAACTTTTACTATATATCATTTTGTACGGATTTTTTTCGAGAAATTAAAAGGGGTGGCTCAATGTTATAATAATAGTAATAATAATATTAATAATATATAATATAATGAATATAAGAATAAAAAATAATATGGATGGTAGCTCTAAGGAAGCATCCAGAGGCGACTATTGTCACCTCCAACGCTCGCAGCCGCTGTTTAAGTATGACAGCTGTAAAAGAGAAAATACAAACCACACCATGCTCCTGATTTTATACCTACAACATCATTGCAAATATTTCAAAGATCGTATGAAATTAACTTATAACATCCTCATCTCATCAGTCACACATATGAAATAGTCCCTGGCTACGATCAAAAACCGGGTTCACCCGAGAACAAGTTGCAAAAAAAATAAACCAGTGGGCACACAAGTCCTAAACTTGTCCTATATACGTCTTTCGGCGGACGTCTTGAGGACGTCCTGAGGACCTTTTAAAAACATAAAAAGATCCAAACGATATCCTAAAGACGTCAAATCATATGACATAGAGGTACATTCTAAGGACGTCTTTAGGACGTCCTTGCGCCTACTGCGAATATTCTTCTCGGGAAATTTATCTAGCAATTGACGAAAATTGATATTTTATGCAGACTTTAAGGTTTTCCACTTGAAATTGCAGAATCTCTCGGGGGAAAAATATATTCTTTTTTAAAGTAAATGAGGCGATATGTATTTTTCAATTTGCCCAAAAAATGTCTACGAAATTCTATTTGAATTTTTTGCTTTGTTTTTGAAAATATCAAATTTTTTTAACCTTTACCCTGGCGGACTGAAGGAACCGACTGGAGCCTCTATAAAGTACCCGTAAAGACCCCATTGGGTTCCTTTTAAAAAAACTAAAAAAAAGCAGCAAAATCAACTTTTAAATGGTGGAAATTCAGATTCTACGTAAAAATTCCCTATAAAAGGTCACGGAATAAACGCAATAATTTTTTTTTGCAATGGTAAAAAAACCAGGGACTGAGAGTGAATCCCGAGTGAGCTGAAAGTGATGCTGTAAACGCGCTCTTTAGGAAATATATTCTGTGGGAAAACTGCAGCTTGAAAGAGACGTCACCCAGTCCCTCATGGCCGGAGTCAACCCTCCGAAAACAATTGGGGAAAAGATTCAAGCAGGCACGTTGGTGCCTGGAACGAATCCAGAGAAGAGTAATTCTTCACTGAACGATCTCTGCCCCCACTACGGTATGGATGGAATCAGTAGAAGATCGAAAGACTGGAATAATCGGACTTACTGACCTTCTATAGGATTTGAATCTTCTAGGAAGCTGAATCATAAGAGTAAAACCCCTTTGCTGTTTCTCAAGAGATCGATCTCTTAGTGAGTCAGAATGTGTCATTTCTGATGAATCTTTTGGAAACGAAACTTTACTGGATGGCACCACATACAATATTTTTTCGAATTTTGATGAACAGTCTCTAGTGAGAATTATTGTTGACTAATGCATTATTATTTTTTTTCATAAATTTAGATTTATGTGAATTTTAATTAGAATACTTTTATCATAGAGTATTATTTTCTCTTAATTAATTAATTATTATTTAAGCAATGATAATAAATTATATTAATCTATAAGATATTAAAAACTAAAATATTGAAAAAAATTAATTAAATTTTTCAAAAATAAATTTATTTAATAAATAAAACTTATGACAAACTTTAACAACTGTTTACAAAATAAAATGGTTTAGAAAATAAAAAAGTTTTTGAAATTAAATTTCAGGAAAAAAGAAATAGTTTCAAAAATATTATTTAAACAAATAAAAGAATTTAAGAAAATGATACAATTGATAAAAAAGTAATTAATTAAAAAAGAAAATGGTTAAAAAAATAAATTCAAAGAAAACATAAAATGTTTAAACAATAAAATTGATGAAGAATCAAAAAGGTATAAGAAATGAAATATTGAAAAAAAAAATTGTTTTACAACTGGAATTGGTTAAAAAATTAAATGAGGAAAATCAATTCTTTTTTTAATTACAAATTTTGAACAAAATAATTGTTGAAATAAAAGTTATAGATACTTGGACCATAAAATTTAAAATTAAATTTCATACAAATTTATTTGAATTATAGTTAGAATACTTTTATCATCAATTATTAGTATTCTCTTAGTTAATTAATAATTATTTAAGCAATGATAATAAATGAAATTGCTAAATCAGATATTTTAAAAATGAAATAGAAAAAACTTGTTTAATAAGCTAAATTTTTCAAAAATAAATTTATTTAAAAAAATAAAATTTTTAACAAACTTAAATAATTATTCACAAAATTAAATGGGTTGAAAAATAAAATCATTTAAGAAATTGAATTTTAGAAAAAAAATAGATTTGAAAATATAATCTAAATAAATGATAGAATTTAAAAACATGATAAAATCGCTAACAAACAGTAATTAATTAAAAAATAAAAATCTGAATGTTATTAATTTTACATTATTTAATATTTATATCAATATAAAAAAATTTCTATTCAATTATAATTGTAATTATATATTAATTATTCACAAATTTACCCATTTATTAATACATTATATATTATTAATTAATTAATCAATTACTTCAATATTGTCTCATAATCAAATAATAATGTATATTATATAGTTTTGTTTTAAACGCGTATAATAAAATTTGGAATTAGCGAGAAATTATTATGAAGTAGCTTTTATTTTGATTTCAAAAACAGGATCTCAGAGATTAAAATTATATTGCATATACAGAGAGTAAAAGCCCAGACAGCGGAGAGTAGTTTCAAAACCTAACTCTTTCGGATGGCAGTTCGCTCCCTTCGGGATCGTTTAAAAGTGTCTTCGGTTAAGTTTCCATCGGGAGAAAAACCTTCCAGAATTCTGGAAGTTTCGATCTTTCAAAGATGAAATCCCGGGTTCTTTTTTTTGATCAGTACACAAACTACAGGACCGATCCTCTGTACCTGTTTTGCTCGGGATTCAAACTTAACCAGTTACTGCCGCAACCCATCTGCTTTTGAGTGATTGCGAAAGAGGCAAAGTCCACTCGGGATGGGATCACTTTCATCCTACAGTAAATATTTTTGGATCTTGAGAAAAGTAAAACCTATCGGGCCCTTTTTCGTCGGTTCAGTGAACAGAACCCAAAGTGAGCAAAAATTATTACTCTCAGTCCCTGCTGATTATTACTTTCTCACAGGAAATTGGTTTCACACTTTTTTTACAATGTACCCTTTTTTCTGAAAATATTCCAACTGTGATTGGTTTTCGAATTTTTTTTCACTCAGAAGCTCCACCCATTGTGGCGTGCTAATCATATTTCTGTCTCTCTCGCACAATTAACTCAGAATTCCCATGGTTGTCCTTAGCCCTCTTAAAGAAATTTGTTTATGAGCTGACAGGTAACCATACACGAAGTTAACATTTTCTATCAAAAACAATCGAGATGAACAATCTGACGTTGCTACATAAACTTTCAAATAGAAGATATTTGAAATGTTGACATATTTCGAAAGAGAATAAACTTTATTGACCTTTACTTTCTGGAGTGAGAATTACTTTTAATTGATTATTGTTATTAATCATTTTATTTTAAATTTTAAGCTTTATATAGATATTTCCGTAAATAAAAACTAATAACATTGTCAAAAAGAAATTACAACATGTTTTTTTTTTAAATTGACGTTTTTTCAACTTTTGACTGTTTTTTATATAAAAATAACTCATGAAAGCACGCAATCGCTTTTTAATTTATTTTAATGGAAAATATTTTAAGAAAAATATCTTATTCCACTCTTACCTATATATTGCTACTTTGACACGATTTTTGGTTCTCGTGGCATTAAATACTGTTAGACACTTGTGTGCACGGTGATGATTTACCGAAATAAATATCTAAATAATAACTAAATAATCACCTTTCACACTTGTATGTACTATTAAGGGGCCATTCACAAAATACGTGATACGTGTAGGGGGGG
>NC_046659.1:21614568-21617297 GCF_010883055.1 Belonocnema kinseyi | reverse complement strand
ATTTCAAAAACAGAATCTCAGAGATTAAAATCATATTGCATATACAGAGAGTAAAAGTCCAGAGAGCGGAGAGTAGGTTCAAAACCTAACTCTTTCGGATGGCAGTTCGCTCCCTTCGGGATCGTTTGAAAGTAGCTTCGGTTAAGTTTCCATCGGGAGCAAAACCTTCCAGAATTCTGGAGGTTTCGATCTTTCAAAGGTGGAATCGCGGGTAATTTTTTTTCGATCAGTACACAAACTAAAGGACCCATCCTCTGTACTGGTTTTGCTCAGGATTCAACTTAACCAGTTGCTGCTGCAACCCATCTGTTTCTGAGTGATTGCGAAGGAGGCAAAGTCCACTCGGGATGGGATTACTTTCATCCTGCAGTAAATATTTTCGGATCTTGAGAAGATTAACACCTAACGGGCCCTTTTTTGCCGGTTCAGCGAATAAAACCCAAAGTGAGCAAAACCTATTACTCTCAGTCCCTGAAAAAGACAGTTAAAAAAATATAAGACGTATAACTCCTGTTGACTGTTACACTTCAAACGCATCATCTTTAAGTAGCAGGCAACAGGCGTTATAGATCTTATATATTTATTATTAAATAATTTATATTTTAAAATTATTATATATATTTTTATTTTATTTTATTTTAAATATATTTTAAAATTATATTTATAATTTATATTTAAAAATAATTTTTACATTTTTCGGTCGGTTTCAAAATGAGACAATAAACGCTATCAAAATAAAGAAGAAAACGATAAATATCCCAATAGGGCAAAAGTTATGGAGGATTTTAAAAAATTGAGTTTTTAAAAAACAAAGCACAAAATATACCTACTTTCCTACTTTATGATTTTATAAATAATTCTTATGAAAGTTCTATAAAATATTGCTTATAATAACAAACTCTCACATTAGTTTTGTATGAAGACAAAACGCTGACATTTTCTGTTTCGTTCACTTATGTGTAATACAGTTTTTTTTAATTCTTAGTATGAAAGCTATTTAAATCATTCTTTAATAATAGGTGAAGTATAAAACTTCTAAGACACATACATACCGAGGACATAACCTTCTATCGGAATCCTTTACCTCTCGTTTCCTGACAATTTATTCGGGTAAAAATTGCAACTTACAAACAACTTGACCACTTTTTAAAGTGTAATCTTTTCGAGGAATTGCTTTTTCTCATTCGAGAAGACGATCCGAATCTGAAGGAACTAAAATAAAAGTTCGTTTTTCTTTGCAGGAGTTGTATCCCGAATTACAAGAGGGTACTTTACACGAGCTGCCCTTCTAACGACCCATATTGAAAGTATAAAAAGATTCAAGAAAAACCCCTATATCTCACTATTATCACAAAAATTAAAAATAATAAATTAAAGCCCGCTATTTTATTATTTAAATAGTTTTGACACATAAGATTCAATGTTTTTCTGGAGCAGGGCGAATGACGCGCTATCTGGTGGCTAGCGGATGAGTTCACCCGTCATGTGGAACTCGTAAAGGTGGGTTTCCGTATGCGCGACTGAAGTCGCGCTTCTTCATTTGCGTGAAACAAGTCGCGCGATTAGTGATTCTTACGGATTTCCTACGGGGCGTCTGGAGGCAAGCGACCAGGTCAATTTTTATCTCGTTGTCTGTAATTAGTCCAGTTAGAACGTCTACTGTAGTAGGTTCTTCAGTAGCACATGACAGTTTCAGAAAATTTTAATTGCGCGGCATCTTTATAGTGATGACACATTGTTCCAAAATTTTTTCCCATTCATAATTTTTATCTTGTAGTTTAAAAAGTGTCAATTAAAAAAATTGTAATCCATCAAGTTTCAATGCTTTTCACTGAAATTGCTTAAAACTATATAATTTTACAAAATTGTTAATTAGTCAATTCATTCTTCAAATTAGAGCATTGAAAATTAAAGCGTGGATTTTTTTAACCTTCGATCTGTACTATTTATAAAAGTTAGAATTGTTTTATTTTGTAGTTTACCGATATTTATTTTAAAATTGGAAAATTAAAAATTATCCTTTGTTTTTTGTCTATTAATTTTAAGGGTATATTTAAAAATATTTAAATATTTAAGCAGAATTAAATAATTAGCAGAAAAGTAGCCTTGCGCAGAGAAAGTATTTAAAAAGTGTAAAATAAAAACACTTTTGAAGATTCAAGTCGCGGCGGCTGGGCGGCTACTGCTTCTCGAGCAGTCTAGTCGCCGCGATTTATAGCCGCCCTCGGGGTCCCTACCGTCGCGCATTAGGAAAGGGCGCCATAAGATGCAGTGAGAAGCAGTCATAAACTGAAACATGATCTAAGAATACACGTTCTAACCACCAGATAAAGAAATTATAAAGTTTATAAATAAATGAAATTAGTTTGAAAATAATGCAATTTTTGATATGCTTAATCTAAAGTATAAACAAATATATAACATCTAACTTGTAATATAGAAGAAATACTTAGAAATATGGATAACATAACATCTCAATGCACCTGAGGAATTGTACCTTTTAACGCGAATGAAATGAAGTATCATCCACATAAGGAGAAAAAAGAACAAAAGAACCCTCTCAGGGTACACAAAGTCACATGTTCAGATTATGAAACCAATTCAGAAAGAAGACTTCACGATAGGAAGTGAATACAGTCTGTCAAGTTAAAGCGTGGGTGGCTTTACTCGCAGTCGGTAAGGTGTATCGACATGATTTTGGTGTCAAAATATTAAGAAGAGCTCCCTCT
>NC_046659.1:21609952-21614468 GCF_010883055.1 Belonocnema kinseyi | reverse complement strand
ATACGGAACTCATTTTTTGTAACGTGGTACCAAGATGAGAATTGAAAGCAAACTGAATGTTAAATCAAAAAGCATGAAAGAGGGAGCTCTTCTTAATATTTTTTTCCGGTTCGCGAACATTTTTCATGGCCAATGAAGTTTAAAAAATGGAACACTAAAGCTATACAATTTTTCACTTGAGGTAATAAGAACTGAGCTGCAAATGAAAGCATTCAAAGTAGAATGGTTAAATTTTAAACTTTTAAAATTGAAATTTAAAGTTTTTTAATTTAAAAATGTTGTATTCAAATGCTCAATAATTTACGCGTATAAAATTGAAGGTACTAACATTTTTCTATGTAACAAAATGTACATCCACATTATCATTTTCAATGTTCTACATAACAAAATCAATCAATGAACTTTAAAATTTTCAAATTATATTATTTTGAAGAACTTTCAGCTAGAAACATCAAATATTGAAAAATTGAAAATTTTTTAACTGGACACTTCTTAAATGAGAAATTCTGTTATTTTCTTTTTAAATAATTTAAACATCCTTGGAAAGCTTCAAAATCTTATTTCAAAATCTTGAGAAATCTAAGATTTCAGCGTAAAAGTAAAGATTACTCTATTATTTTGAACGCACGATTTTTCCACCTGTCTAAAATGTCATTATAAGAATAGGATATCACAAAAACAAATTTATTTATATTTCCATGGCGGCCGCCACATGGGTTCCTATTCCTCAAAAGAGAACGTGTTTTCAATATATTTAATTGCTTCTAATTGTACTGAAAGATAACATCACAGAGATGTCTTCTATTCCCTAAGAGTGTACATATTTTGAGATTATTTAATTCCTTCTAATAAGTTCAAAAAGTATGTGTAATAAATTGTTTTAATTCCTTCATGTAGAATATAAGTTTTGAAGATTTAATTCTAATCTATTCAACTCCGCCTCTCTAGAGCTAAAATTATTTTAATTCATAGGAATACAAATTCTAAATTTTTCTGAATTTAACGTTTATTACCGGGTAGGATGGCGCTAGTATTTTACTTAAAAAATGTTCTTCATTTTAATTATTAAGAAACTCTTATGCAGAGAAGTATTACTTCTTAAATCAGGTAAGAAAATTACAAAAATTGAATGAAAATAATAAATGTCTAACAAATTAGTTCACCTCTTTGAACCACATATTTCAGTTTGCATCCTAAAAAGATTTTAATTTAAAATAAAAAGTTGAATTCAATCAAAAATAGAATAGTTAAATGTCCAGTTTAAAAAATTAATTTTTAAACAGAAAACACTTTTTCAACCTAGGAGTTGAATCTTTAACAACAACAACAATGAAAGTTTAACAAATTAGTTAATTTTCAACCAGATAGTTGAATTTGTATCTAAAAAACTCTTATTTAAAATTTAATAATACATTCTAATTCGACAAAAAAACATTCATTTAAAATAGCAAATAATAGTCGAATCAGGTTAAATTTCAGCAAAAAAAGGTGGATTTTTAACCAAATGAGATGAATTCTGAAACCCAAAGACAAATTTTCAATTAAAACAGATTTCCCGTGAAGAAAGACAAAGAATTTAAACTAAATTTTAGGATATTCAAGCCGAAAAGGCGGATTTTTACAAAAAAGGTTGAATTTTTATCACACAAATATGAACTTTCAACAAAAGTTATTTTTTGACCCAAAAAGATGAATTTTTTAAGATTATATTTGAAGATGCAACAGAATAATAAAATTTTTAATGACTGGAGGTTAATAGGGAACGAAAAATATAATAGTAGAATTCTAATTTAGAGAACAGGAGAAAAAATGAGAATTATTAAAAAAGAGACAATTTTCATTTTTGATACTAGGGTTCCCCGAATTAAAATAATTTAAAGAAATTATTATTACGTGCGCAATGTAACTGAAATGATAGTTAAATTTAATTCGAAACAATAAACCTATTTCAGATCCAATTATCGTTTATATTTATATAGCTATAACCTGTGGATATTCTACATCCTGTACATATATTTCTTTAGGTACTGTGATATGCTAAAAAATAAAACTCTGCATAATATTAGAAATGATAATAATATGCAGTGGAATTAATTTTACAAGAGAAATAAACATACAATCTATAATACCATTAAGCCTATATCTGTAATAATAATTAATCTACTTTTTAACTAAAACTTTTTGTGACTTTCTATTTTTAATTGTGCCCTTCCTTTTTTAGCAAAATATCGCGTGAAGAACTATTTATACATGTATTTCACAAAGTATAAAATAGTTTGCAAAAACAAACTAAAATAACATTTTTCTACGAGTATTATACTTTCCACGACAAAACGTCTGAAAAAAGAGATGTGCATACGTACCGTCTTCATATTTAACAACAACAAAATACGTTAACAACTTATTTGTTTTCCATTCAAAAATTTATCTGCATCATTGTAACACAGTTATTCATTTATTAAAAATGTAGAAATTAACTTAATAGGTTATGTTTATAATGACAGTTACCTTGTACACTTAATAAAGTACACTTATCAATGTATATAATATGAAGTACACTGACCAATATGTATAATGCAAATAATGCAACTTTAGCTTACACAAAAATATTTATCCGCTCCGGATGGACACGTTAGATTCATTTTAAAATTTGTATTTTCAATAGAAACACCACTAGAATTTACACACAGTTAATTTTAACACGTTGTGCTTTCACAAACGGATAGCGTCAGCAGTGTCCGCTTCTTGCACTTTATTTGAATATTGAGAACTTTCACTGGTATTGACATTGATTTACAATGTAAGCCATAATTCATGATTTCAAATCTTTTGAGTGAAGACCGAGACGCTAACGGTTGTTATGGTAACCAAGATGGTTAGAAGTGGTGGAGTGCGAATGGGGACGAAATTGGGGGAGCTGATGGCTAGACCGTGTATTTTTAGATCATGAACTGAAACGCGCGATTTGAGTAACCCTGCTCCAGTCGCGCATACGGAAACCCACCTTAAGCAACAACAGCTACTGTACAAAAGGCCAAACTCAGACTTCATTCAAAATAGGGACGTGAACGCGCGGACCGTGGAACGACGCCATCAAAAAATCGTTAGGGTTGGTACACAAACTACACAGCCACTAAAAACTAGCTGATACTAGCTAGTGATTTAACGCAATCTGCAAAACGCAACGCATTCTGGATTCATGGGACACCACTTCTATGGCGTATTTACACGCCTGTCGACTGACCGTCAACCAGCAAGAAAATAATAAGAGTGAAAGAGATAGAGGATACTTTTCTTTTAATTCCCTGCTCTCTGTATCTTTCACTCTTTTGACTTCGGCTGGCTGGCGAACAGTAAACAGGTGTGTAAATACACCATTAGCATCCGGAGGAGTATCGTAGTTCAAATAAATCCAATAGGTGGTGCACCGATCAAGTAGGCCTGTCTTTGCGTTGTTATATATAGCAAAAACACTAAAATTCATTAAAAACTTGATACTTTTTATGAATATAAAAGGAAGAACCAAGTTTTCAGCAACAATTAGAGCAGCTGTAATTAGAAATCCAAAAAAAATGCATGAAAACATGTAATTTACTATTAGGAAAATTCAATATAAAGGTGAGTATTTTGAAAAAAGTTTGAATTATATTCATATCTTTCTATTGTTTATTTTTTAATGTAATTAATTGACTTTATAAACAATTATATTGGTTGCAGTTCGAAGGTTCGCGCGCGACTTCCGGACCCATTATCAGACACTTAACAAGTCAAAGCTGATGACCATCAGGCAGCATATTGTTGAGAGAATACGTATACTATCTGACGTTAAGAGAAGTCTAGAGCGGAGGGAGAGGTGGATCAGAAAAAATCAACAGTTTCTCTCTGACCCATCTCGACTCTTCCAAGACCCTCCAGTTACTGTCGAACACCCACCCAAACCAGAGAAGGTCGAAGTATTTTGGAGAGAAGTCTACGAAGTTCAGCATAGACTGGACGAAGACTCAGAAAATATAAATAGCTTCAAGGAGTTATGCTTTGCCCTCATAACACCTGATAAAGAATGCCCACTCATCACTACCGAGGAGGTGAAAAAAGTATTAAGAGGGATGAAGACCTATTCCGCACCGGGACCAGATTGTATTAAAACCTTCTGGTGGAAGAAGTTTTCTTCAACCCTTCAGCATTTGGCCCGTATTTTCACCTCATATTTGAAGTCGGAAGAGCCGATTCCAGAGTGGTTGGTGGAAGGGCGCACAATACTCCTGCTGAAAATAGGTAACTTATCTGACCCGAAGAACTACAGGCCAATAACGGGTCTGAACACGCTTTATAAGATATTCACAGCTATCCTAAATGATAGGATTGTTCGTGCAATTGAACCTGTGTGGCAAGAAATGTATGAACAACGAGGCCTAAAGAAAGGCGTAGCCGGATATCGGGAGAACCTGCTCATCGATAGATGTGTCTGCAAAGATGCAGCATTCTACCAGCGTGACCTATCGATGGCCTGGATTGA
>NC_046659.1:21597453-21609852 GCF_010883055.1 Belonocnema kinseyi | reverse complement strand
TGGCAAAAATCGTGTGACAACTAACAAGGTCACGTTTCAGAGAGGTGTCTTTCAGGGCGACACCATGTGCCCACTCCTCTTTTGCCTTACATTATTGCCACTGTCTCTAGCACTGCGCCATTCCGACGGGTACTTGTGCGGCAAAACTGCAGATCGAAAGTACAAGGTCACTCATGTATTTTACATGGACGATCTTAAGATCTATGCTAAAAACAGAGAGCAACTGCATCTAGCTCTGGGGATTGTCGAACGATATACTAAGAAAATTGGAATAGAATTTGGATTAGACAAATGCGCCAAGGTTTATTTGAAGCGGGGAAAACTTAATGGCATCCCTGAAGATCCTGAGCTCGTTGATAAAAGCGCCATACGACACCCTTGCGCTGGAGAGACTTATACATACTTGGGCGTGCCACAGAGCCGCATTCAGGATGTGACATCTATAAAGGATACTCTCCACAGCAGATACAAACGTCTCATCCGACAGATTTGGTCTTCCGAACTGTCGGTGAGGAACAAAGTATCTGCAACGAACGTGCTTGCCGTCCCGGTACCACTCTATTCATTTGGAGTATTTCTATGGACGAAGAACGAGCTCAGATCCCTTGATATCGGGACAAGAAACGTTATGCATATGAACCAAAGCATGCATCTTAAGTCTTCTGTTCCGCGACTCTACATCTCATGTCGTCATGGGGGTCGCGGAATATTGAGTCTTGAATGTCTTCACAACAGGATTATTCTGGGTACAGCATATAGAGTTGCAAATGGAAGAGACCCTCTTCTTAAAAAGGTCAGGAATCACGAAGAAGTGGCCAAAGGAGCATTTTTGTACAAAGCAGCGGAGGAGCCTGCTGAAACACTCGGACTTGACTTCAGTATTAGGGGTGAGCAAAATGCATCAAATCTTATCTATCTCGAGTACTCACTCCTGAAAGCCCGGATTAAAAAAGCACAAGAGAAAAACTTTCGTGAACAGCTCCTCGATAAGAGGATGCACGGTATCTTCCACAGAAATGTGAATGATCAGTCAATTTCTTGTGAGCTAACGTTTGCTTTCCTTAAATCGCCCGGATTGAAGTCTGGTACAGATGGTTTCATTTTTGCATGCCAAGACGGTGTCATTTCCACCTTAACATACCGCCGCCACATTTTGAGCCAAGACGTTCCCGATGATAGCTGCAGGGCGTGCCATGCACACCCCGAGTATTTAGCTCACATACTATCTAGTTGTCCAACTCACGCGGGAACTACCTGCATTCAAGGGTACAATGCGGCACTAAGAGTGCTTTATTACCATCTCTGTCACTCCTACGGCATTCACCTTAATATCGTTCCTCTAAATGCTCCTAGGGAAATTGAGTCAATTGTCGAGAATGGGAAGTGCCGCATATACTGGAACTTTATATTCTCGACAATTGTTTCTGTGGCTCACTCGAGGCCTGACATGGTTCTTCTTGACTCCAAGAAGCGAACCATGTTCGTTATCGAACTTTCGGCACCAGCTGACAAAAACATCATAGCCAAGGAGAATGAAAAGAAAGAGAGGTATCGAGACCTTATAAGGGAGTTGCAACGATTGTACCCGGAATATTCTGTTAAACTGATCGTCCTTATCATCGGCGCTCTTGGAGGTGTCAAGCGTATTGATTCCTTTACAGACCGTAATAACCTATCTCACGGTTGTGAGACGTGGTTGTGGCTGAAATTTTACCGCGATTTCGCTGGAAGCGGGTACAATTTTTCAGATTAGCACCCGCTCCCGGCGAAATCCTGCGGTTGTCCTTATGACAAATTTTTAATTATATATATATATATATATTAACATACTTTTAAATTTTGAACGTTTTTAATTTATTCATGATTAATAATTTTTTGTAAATAAACTTCTAAGTTTACAATTCAAATTTTGAAGACCTGAATTCCTTCAAATGGGTTTACTTAACTACGAATTAAAAACAAACTGTTGGTTCTGAGAAAAAAGAAAAGATTTTTAGTTGTTATACATAATAGTGCATTTTAATATACGTGTTCAATACTTCACTTTCAATGCTTGATTCACAATTTCTTGTTATTCAATTTTAATACTGCTGACTTTATTTTTGTTATTTATGATGCTTTATTTTAATGCTTGAGGTAAGTACATTTAATCTTTGTTCGCAGATGACTCTATTATGTGAAAGATGATTTCAACGTTTCTTAGTCAACTCTAATATTTATGGAGCTGATTTATTTTATTTTAAAATTGTATTTTCTTCATCTCAAATGGCTGAATTGACATCCTAGCTATGTCAATATAAAATTCTAAATCTGTTACAATGATCCACTGTAGAATTAAAACATTTTTTATTACATAGCTCTCTCTATCCCTCTCTATCTCTCTCTTTCTCCCTAAACTATACCTGCTGCATATGATTTACCATCTTTATCTACTTATATCCTCTCTTTGTTGCAATTATCTAGAAGGTTCTAAGTTATAATCGACACGTGATGCATATTATATTGAAAAAACGCAAAAAAGTAATGCAACATTAAAAATATCCTTGAAGTTGTTTTCGAAAAAAATTGCGTAGTAGGAATTCGATGACGTCATTGAGAATATTCTGGAAACATAGCATAAACCACTACATCTATAGAATATATCGGTAAGGTAGATTTCTATGGTGTGAATTAAATTAGCTGGCTAGAAAACAATATATCATCCTCGGTTTCTATAAACTGTATTAATTTTTGTATTTTTTAATTTCTATTTGACTAAATTTGGATTTAAAAGTTTCAGAGAGTAGATGTTCACGTGACCACTGTATCATTTTTTCCAATGTTTGATTCACAGTTGCCGCGCATTACATTTTTAATTTTTTTTATATCACTAGATTTTTTATTTAAGAGTTCCAGAAAGTAGATGTTCATGTCATCAATGTATCATTTTTTCCTATGTTTGATTCACAGATTCCTTACGCTAAATTTTAACATGGCTGAATTTATTCTTATCCTTCTTCATACTTTATTGCAAGTACGTAAATTCTAACAAGAGCTTTCAAATTCCATGTTCTTCATCTACAAATAGTTGATTCAATACTACGAGGCTACCTGGTATTAACTCTAAATCTGTTACAGTAACCCACTATTTTTAAAAGGATCTCTTAAGAATCTGTTGGCCTTCTTCAAGATTCATGCAAGAATGTTTATATGATGTAATTCATTTTGATGAGACTTATAAATTTTAGAAAATTATTTTTGTGCTGAAACATTTTTTAATACATAGCTGTCTATTTCTCTCTTTCTCCCTAAACTATACATGCTGCATATCATTTACGATCCTTATCTAATAATATATCTCCCTCTTTGTCTAATTGTTCTAGAAGGTTCTAAGTTATAATCGACACTTGTGGTATATAATATTGAAAAACGCAAAATAAGAAAGTAATGCAGCATTCAAAATAACCTTGAAGTTGTTTACGAAAAACATTGCGTAGTAGGAATTCGATGACGTCATTGAGAATATTCTGGAAAAATAGCATAAACTACTACATCTATCGAATATCGGTAAGGTAGATTTCTATGGTCTCTGAATTAAATTAGCTAGCTAGAAAGCAATAAATCATCCTGGATATCTATAACCTATATTAATTTTTTTTTATTTCTATTTGACTAAAATTGGATTTAAAAGTTCCAGAAAGTAGATATTCACGCGACCACTGTATTATTTTTTTCCCAATGTTTGATTCACAATTGCAATGTTTGAAGCAAGTAAATTGAATCATTTTTAAATTATTACTCTATCATGTGAAAAAGATTTCAACGTTTCTTAGTCAAACTCTAATATTTATAGAGATGATTTTATTTTATAAATTGTAGGAAGCATTTTCAAATTGTATTTTTTTCATCTCAAATGGTTGATTTGACATCCTAGCTAAATCAATATAAAATTCTAAAATCTGTTACAGTGATCAACTGTATGTACTCGCACCTCTTAAGAATCTGTTGATATTTTTCAAGTCGCTCAATCACAAAGCCTTCTGCAATATTACAAAATTATTTTTGATCAAAAATATTTTTTTAATACATAGCTCTCCATCTCTCTTTCCCCCTAAACTAAACATGCTGCATATCATTTACCATCCTTACCTATTATTATATCCCCTCTTTGTCAAAATATTCTAGAACCTTTTACAATATAATCCACACGTTCGGATATAATTTTTTAACATCGCAAAAATGTAGTGCGTCATTGAAAATAACCTTGAAGTTCTTTGTGAAAAAATTGCGCAGTAGAAATTTGATGTTATTAGTTATAGAAGATTCAGCATTATAGAAAAAATTTTAACGCTGAAATAATCATCCTTGATTTTCTATATCCGAAGAGTAGTCTTAGTGGATGAATGAAAAAATTCAAATATTTTATTATATTAATTTGTTGCATTTTATAATTTTTAGTTTAAATCTTTAACATTTAAAAAGTAAAAAACTGACCTTTCTAAATGAGAGCTGAAAAGCGAGCATATATCTCTGAATAAAAAAGGCATGCGACCTTAGCTCGAATATAGTTGCATGACATAAGGAGCGATAAGCGTCGGGCAGTGTACTCTTGGTATTTACTAAACGTCCAAAAGGTCTCGAATTAAATTCATGCTGTCTATAATCTCTCTCTCGAGTCTCGAAATTGTTTTCAGTATCTTGTTACATATACCTCGTCCAGAAGTTGAAGGACCTAGCATATGGAAAAGAATGGATACGAAAGCGAACAATTGCGAGCTGTAAAAAGAAGTGATCTATCTATAGAACGATAGCATAGGGTACTGAAATGTGTGCAGCTTTAAGATGCCGATGTATGAACGCTTCTGCGAGTTTAAACGCGTGTAGCTGTTATCTCTGGTCCTCGCTCGCTACTTGATACTAGAGTAAAGCAACAAGCATCCCTGAGTATATGACCTACGATAAGAAATGATTTTTTATTCCTTTCTTGTCTTCGATTAACTTTATAGATATACTTTTTTAATTCTAATTATTTTTCTCGAAGATTCATCTGTCCACCGGCATCTTTTACTCATTTAACAAATAAAGGCAGGCATTTTTAGCTAAACTATCGTCTATCAGGGAGTAATAAATCAAATAAATAGTCAAAAAAGGATGCTATACGTAGCTCTCCACATAAAATTTCACCTATACACCTGCATCTTTTGCGCATTTAACAAACGTCTCATCTGTCAGGAAGCAATAAATCATCCTTGTTTTTCTCATTTAACCTTGACACATGCACTTGATAACCTTGAACCTGTTTACATGAATTTGGCTACAGACTATTGCGAAATCGTGACGTCATCAGGATTCTTCAAGACAAATCTCAAAGCTTAGCACGGACACGAACCGCTACAGGTTGAAGCTTCTCGATGCCGGTAAGGTAGGAATCGTAGTCCAGAAACCCCCCGGTACATCTAGAAGGCGAACTCTTCAAATTATAAAAACAAGATAGTGAAAATATGTCTATTTCAATACCCATGCATATAATGAATTATAATAATATAAATTGATTGAAACAATACATTTTTCAGGGTAGCTAAGAATAAAATTTAGAGCAAAATAAGAAACAAAAATATTAAATTATTCATTATAAATTAAATTTGTACTTTATTTTCCAATAACTAAATAAGCAATCCCGGGACGAGATACAAAAATAAATGTAATTTACATTTAATATTATAGTGTTGAACGTAATGTAGAAAAGTTCGAATTTGGGAAAAAATCAAGGACGAAGCACGAGATACGTGATAAGAATGTGTTTATTAAAGCCAAAGGAGCTTTAACAAAAGATAATTCGCAATCACCAAATTACAGTTTTGTCTATGCTTTGACCTTGAATTTAAAAAAGTTTTTGACCAAATGTGGGGAAGTACAAAGACCGAGCATGCAGAGTGAAGTAAATACATTATCGAGCGCGAAGCTTAAGAACCAAAAGTCGCGCACCCTAGACGCGCTGCAACTTGAAAGCGATGATAATTTTGTTTCAATAATAAATTATTTCCAATATGAATTACGAGGGTAGTTCAATAAGTCCTTAGAATGAAGTATACAAACAATTTTTTTTGGGTAAATTTTTTTTTATTTTTCAACATAATCTCCTTGGAGCTCTATACACTTGGTCAATAGCTTTTGAAGTTTTTTTAATCCTTCAAAAAAGTGCGTTTTCGGAAGTTCCTCAAAATAAGCACTCACAGAGGCAATGACGTCTTCGTTGTCTGGAAATCTCTGTCCACCGAGTCATTTTTTCAAGTTTGGAAATAAGAAAAAGTCACTGGGGGCTAAATCTGGTGAATACGGTGGGTGTTCGACCAATTCGAATTTTAGTTCTTCAATTTTAGCCATTGAAACGAAGCATGTGTGAACTCGGGCGTTGTCGTGATGAAAGAGAATTTTTTTTCTCGCCAAATGTGGTCGTTTTTTTTAAATTTCTTCTTTCAGCTGCTCTAATAATGATGCATAATATTCACCAGTGATTGTTTTACCCTTTTCCAAGTAGTCAATAAGTACCCATCTTGCCGATAGCTTTTTCATGTCTAATTTTAAATGTAGAATTGAAACAACTGCACCTATAGATATCCTTGCGGCCTCAGCTAACTCACGCACTTTTAATCTGCTATCCTTCAACACCATATCGTGGATTTTATTGATGATTTCGGGAGTACTTGCTTCTACGGGCCTTCCTGAACGTGGTTCGTCACTTATTGATGTACGACCACGCTTAAATTCATTTACCCAGTTATAAACCGTTGCTAAGGCAGGGGCAGATGTGCCATGAACTGAGTCCAATTCATTTTTTATCACATATGGAGTTAAACCCTTTAAATGAAAATGTTTGATTACCGCTCTGAACTCGTTTTTTTTTCCATTTTTCTTAACGAACAATTTTTTTTTTCAATTGGTTAGAAAAACACGTAAACTCAGAAGATGTGGACTGTGACTGCACCATATATCTAGTCGGGAGTGGTGCTGACTGAAAACAGATGATTTGGAGCGATTCGCGCGCCATCTGTTGGTCATTCTAAGGACTTATTGAACTACCCTCGTAACAAAAATTTAAGCACTTTTTCTGTTTTTCAAAGTTAGCAGTAAAAAATTCTGTTCATTTGAACGTTCGGAACATCTAGCACATTCAAATATAAATAGCTAATATAGGCTGTCAGCACTGTCTCAACATCCCAGGTGCAAATTGATCATCGGCCCACGGTCGGGCCTACCGTCGGGTGGTGGATCCAACTTTGCGCGCCACTGGTCGGACCAACCAGCAAAATGATAACGATCAACCGCCTTTGGCGTCTCCACGTCGGGCTAACATTTGGTCCCATATATGGGCCATCGATTAAGATGTCGACGTCAGCCCAACTTTCGACAAAAATTAATTGAAAAAAAGTTATTTTTTAAATTATTATTATATAATCTATATTTTTTATCATTATTAAATACATAATTCGTACACACCGTTATTTACACGTATAATCGCAAGCTTTAACGCTCTAAAAAACCTTCCTCGCACAGGATTTGAACCCTACCTCAACTAACTAAACTAGTGTATTTTACTGCGCACTCTAGCCACTTGGCTATCGAAGCATTTGAAGTTTGGTTAAAAAACTGTGATAAACAGTTTGACGCTCCCGGTGCTGCTCAACAACAGAAAGATTGTTGAAATCGCCTAAGTTTTATAGTCACATAATTCAAAAATATTACAATATTATATAATAAAAATATTCATAGGCAAATTATTTATTGTAAGAAGGTTTTCTACGATTTTCCATAATTTTACGTTTTTTAAATTTAATTTCGAGAAATTTCGATAAAAACAACGTGATTATTAAGAAATTATTCTTGAGATTATTATTGATAAAATTATGAACAAATTTAATGAACAAATACAGTAGTCAGGAATTTGTTGACAGAAAAATTTGTTTTATTTTTTAGCCAAATTAGCAAAATTTAGCAAAACTCCTAATTCTTTGATTAATATTATACTTTTTTTAAAGCAAGCTTAATAAACATTCGCATTATTCGGGCATTTGTCGGCAGTAAAATTCTTTTTTTTTTCAATGCCAGTCCTTTCAATTGGGAATTTTATGACAATTGAAGCAAGATTTATAATTACTTTACAGATTTAATGATTTTTCTAAACAAATCTGATTAAAAAATGCATTAATCAGACATTTGTGGATATAAAAATTCTTTTTGTCGATCTCAGCTTTCTAATTAGAAACATCAGAATAATTTCAGCAAAATTTACAATTTTTTAAATCATTTTTATTGATTTTTGACAAATTTAAAGAACAAATTCATTATTGGGGCATTTGTCAATGCAAACTTTTTTTCAATTTCAGACTTTTTCATTGGGATGTTCATAATAAATTCAGCAACATTTATGATTAGTTGATAAATTTGAGGATTCTTTAAACCAACTTTAACAAACAAACGCATTATTCGAGCATCTGTGACGTAAAAATTCGTTTTTTTATGTCAGTAATTTCAATTTGAAACTTGATGATAACTTCAGTAAAATACATAATTATTGATACATTCTATGGTCTTGTGAACAAATTTAATTGAAAAAGTAAAAAATGCATGATAAATGTATTTGTTTATTACATTTATTAATAATATTAACAACAATCATTTCACGATGAAATTTCTACATCATTATATTGTTTTTATTAAAAGTTCTTGCAATACAACTTGAAAAAACGTAAACTTATGGAAAATTGTAGAAAACATTCTTTGAATAATAATTTTGTTATGATAAATTTGCTTGTTTATTACATAATATTGGAGCATCTTTAATTAATGTTACTCTATAAAACTTAGCAGATTTCAACATAGAAAAAATGAGCATTTTGTTAGTCATATTTATTTATAAGAAATTGAAAACCTGATTTCAAATATAAAAAAGCTATAATTCTAATTTTAAAGTTAATAGGTCATTCACTTAAAAATTTTATTAGATAGGAAATTTAACGTAATTAAATTTTTAATGCATTCAATGAATAATTATGAATGTTTCATTTCGACATTTTTAATTATGATATTGTGTCACAAATTAAAACAGTGTATTCATTTTTGTTGATTCGAAAGTAAAACTGATAATTTAAAAGATATCTAAATAATAAATATTTTCCCTCAAACGTTCCTATTTTTAAGAATTTTTAATGGCTCATTTTGAATATTTAAAAATTTTTATGAGTAACACACCAATTCGACCTCACAATAATACAAGCAGATCAATTGTGGCCGAAAACAGATCTATCGAAATAAGGTAGGTTATGTGCACCCAATGTTATGGGCACATGTGACGTCAACGAACGCGCCACATTATTGCGCCACAACTTTGGACCACAGTCGGGCCGATTGCACTTTCACGGTCTTTTTGTAACAATTAACCAGAGTTGATCCGACGGTCAGCTCATACTCGGGCGAAGGTTTGACCGGCCGTCTAGTGCATCAAGGTGACTTATGACAATCCGATTGCTGTATGCAAAGTCGGACCGACCACATTATTGTGGTCGTACCGACCGATCTGCCACAATTTATCCGATTGTCGTATCATAGTTGGGCCAGCATTGGGCCGACGGTCGGCTTTTCGCTCGCCGCCGACGTTCGTCGCCAACGTCGGTACGACCAGGGCAGCTTGTAAACATTTTAGTCGGCCCGAGGGGCTATTCACTTCGAAGTCCGTTGAAGTCAACGTAACGTTATTTCAGCAATGTCGTACGACTTCAACCGTACTTTCGTGACTTCGTTTGACTCTAGTTCTTGAATTCGTTAGTTGTTGACTTCGATGAATTCAAGCGATGACTGTCGACTTCGTGCTGACTTCGTACTGACTTCATGACTCAGTTTGACATGGTGCGTGCTGTGCACTGCAGCGTTGAGACGCCCCTTTCGCCTATGTGTATTTGTACTTTGCTGCTAATTATTTGTGTAAAAAATAACTTTTTCATTCTTTTTTTATTATTAAAGATTAAATTTCTCGATAAATTGAAATCAAATTATCAACGCAACAATGTCAATAATAACGATTAAAAGAGCTAAATGGTTGAGAATTGGCTGCTTTAAAGCATAAAATATTAATTATTTAAAAAAGCGCGGAAATGTTTTTTTACACACAAAAAAAATAGGAGACAAAAAAAGTGTACATCCTCGAAACTTAACGGTCTACATTTTCATGCCTTTTGGTGTAAGAAATAAAATTTCATGGATTTTAATATTTTGTACGAAGTAGGTAATTCTTTGACACTTAACTAAAGAATTATGATAAGATATTCAAATAGTCTTGTTTAACATATATTTTGACATACAAAAAGAAATTTACATCATTGAAACTTATGGTTTGAAATTTTCCTGACTTTTAGTTTAAGAAATAACATTTAAGTGATGTTTTGCTATGTTGTACCCAATTTGTAATTTTGTTGATATACTCAACTGAAGAACAATAACAATTTTATGTAACGGTTTTGTTTAACACATTTGTTGAAATCCAGTAGTGTGAATGGCGGCTGGAAAAAAACCTTGGATACTAATGCACCCAAGTGGGGATTTTCAAACGAAGACTTTGTCAGGGTCTTTACTTGGGGCGATTGATACGGATAGAGGAGCGTACCCAAATATGAGATACCAACTCTGTTTGGCGTGATTGTCGTAATTCTATGTACTGAGTTTTAAAGTAACATATGTCATTTAAAAGGAACTTTAGTTTGTCATAAGAAGCTCAAATAAAAAATTGTATTAAAATTTTTTTTATGCTGACAATACAAAAAATGTAAAAAAGTGCTTTTTCAAAACTCTTCAAACTATTTTCATAGTATGAGATACCCCAGGAAATAGCTAATAAAATGCAAAATAAAGTATTATTTTGAATGAAAAACTTCATTCTATGTTTCCGAAGTATAAATTTACTGCTATTTAGATATATTTAGTTTTTGCAGTAGTCACAAACACTTTTGTAACCAATTTCTCCCGCGCAGCCACAGTGTTATAAAAACCACAGGTATCTCATATTATGAGAATCACACCGTGCAACTATGCGCTTACTATAGCTGACCTGTACAATGAAAAACTTCAACACTATCGATATTTTCCTACTTAGTTATTCAATCCCCATTACTTTAGACAAACTTTACTGCTAAATACATATTTAATAAATAATAAATAGGGTTTAAAGAATTCCCTTCCAAGAACTCGAACCACCATCGATTTCATAAAAAATTCGCCTGTATTCTTTAGAAGCCCAATGAAGAATGGACTATACCATTAAATGACTCTTTCTTCAAGTGCTACAAGTTAGTGATAGAACCAACAGAGTGGGTCTCTTAGTTTAGCTGATACCCCGCTTTCTCATATCACGAGAATATCTCATATTCGAGTACTCTCCTCTATTAATCAGATAACTGGGTCGGAGCAGTGTTGCAGAACGAGTGTGTTATTTAAATGAATAACATGATCATTCTAGATCAATCTAAAAATTCTATAACCCCTGCCCGCCATTCCTCCCTTTTTTGTAATAATGATAATAATAATAATAATAATAATATACAACCAGAGGCAGAAGCAGAGGTTGAGCAACCAAAAAAGCGACGAAAATGGACATATCCTATGAACAGAGATGTTATGCGCCTTTATTTTTTGGCAGAGAAATGTGGGGAAAGTGTGAGGAAAGAACATCATAGACTCTTCTTACTTAAATACCCAGAGTTAGCCACAAAAATAAATGAGCAGAATCTGGCAGATCAAAAACGCTCAATATCTGTAAACAGACTGCTTTCGGCTGTTGAAATAGCTGCTATCAAAATAGAAGTGGAACGGCAGCTTCCTATTGATGAGCTCGCCTTGGAAAATGTGGATAACGAAGACTTGATTGATGCTGAACGCATAGGTGCTAGGGATAATGAACATCATGCACCGGATCCATTAGAACTACATCCGGATATTACTAACGATGATGTAGATAGGGAAATCTCAGAAGAACTACAGCACCTGGAAAGGAATTTTGGTCATGCTTTACTAGAGTTCAGATATTTAGAACCAACACTGAGGCATTCTCTGCCCAAAATGAACATCACAAATCATCTGCGTACACTAATAGCACATCTTGGCAGTAAGGTTCTACTTACGTATTTGAACGTAGCACAAAATGCGTTAGACGTGCAAACTCTTGTATACTGTGCAGCTGTAGCAACCGTTAGAACGTTGGGCCGAAAAACTAGGCCTGCAAATGCAGTTTTTGTCCCAGCAAGGTATCGAGATCCACCATGGAAGATCAGTTTGGATATGGATGTCAGCAAAGTAAGGTGCAAATTGGGTCGATTAACTCAATATAAAAAAGGAAAGAGAACCAGAAAGCTGATGAACCATGTTACTAAAATC
>NC_046659.1:21591656-21597353 GCF_010883055.1 Belonocnema kinseyi | reverse complement strand
AGACAGATGAAAGAAGGTTCTATCGTGAACTGAGAGTAAAGCCAAATAACCACCAAGGCACCCAAGTCCCTCAATTGGAAGATATGACTAACTACTGGTCGGGCGTTTGGGGAAACATGAACAGATGCAATTTGGACACTGCGTGGTTCAAACTGGAGGAAGCAAGGGCAAGCAATAGCCCAGAAATGCATCTGACAAACATCACAGCTTTGGATGTTTCAGTTGTCTTGAAGAGGGCAAGTAATTGGAAAGCTCCAGGTCCGGACATAGTGCATAACTCCTGTACAAGTACCTGACAAGTGTGCATCTTGCATTGGCAAGGTGTTTTTGGAAGATCATTGAACACCCAGATTTGATGCCAGGTTTTATGCTCCAAGGTACTACGTATATGATACCAAAAAAACCAGACGCTCAAAACCCATCTGACTTTCAACCGATAGCCTGTCTTCCAACAATTTATAAATGTCTTACAGCTATCATTGCAGATAAGGTATATTCTCATTGTGACAAGAATGACATTCTTACAGAAGAACAAAAAGGATGTTGTAAAAACTCACGAGGCTATAAAGATCTAGTCACTATAGACGCTGTTGCCATGACTCAAGCTCGTAAGCATCAAAGGAACTTACACATGGCATACATTGACTACAAGCAAGCGTTTCCTTCTGTTCCGCATGACTATTTGCTTGAAGTCTTAAAACTTTACAAAATCTGTCCACGCATTATTGGCTTTCTAAGCCATGCGATGAGGCTCTAGGGTACAAGAATCCAGTATTTTAATCATGGACAACCAAGGATAACTAGATCAATACGCTTTACGACGTATATATTTAAAGGAGACTCCTTCAGTGCACTATGGTTCTGTTTAGCATTGAATCCATTAGGCAAAACACTAAACAGCATGTCTCGTGGGTTCAGAATTCATGATAATGAGGATGGTTATCAAGTGACCCATCTTCTTTACATGGGTGACCTGAAGCTGTACGCTTGTTCAGGCCAGAAACTGCAGCAAGTGATTGATGTCACAAAGCAGTTTTCGAATGATATCCACATGGAGTTCGGACCAGTGCCGATTATATGGAGATACCAACGAATCCATCGAGCACATTATTGATGGCTGTCGCGTAATGGCTCAGAGAGAATATACGCACAGACATAATGATGTAACGGGCATTATACATCAACAACTTGCCCTAAACCTAGGACTCTTAAAAGAATGGGTGCCCTTCTATAGATACATTCCAATGCCCGTTTTAGAAAGCGAAGATTACATCTTATATTAGGATGTTACTATCCAAACGGATCATTACATCCGGGCCAATCGACCTGACATCGTAATGCGGGGGAAAAAAGGTGGAAGAGTCTATATCATCGACATTGCTTGTCCGCTTAACCGAAATTTGCAGTCAACCTATACAACCAAAATCCACAAGTATAGCGAGTTAAGGCATGAAGTAAAAACCATATGGAGGAATGTGAATCATGCATCCATTCATCCCATTGTGATTTCGGCTACAGGCAATGTGTACGCAAGATGCACTGATCATCTTGAACATTTAGGAGTCAGTAGGATATTGGCAGCAGCTCAGAAGGCGGTTTTATTAAACACCTGTCGCATTATAAGAAACTTTCTTGATCATCAGGAAGCGAGCGACTAAAGACCCGTGGAGTGGCAGATGGTAGCTTTAAGAAAGCATCCGGAGGTGACTGTTGTCACCTCCAAGGCTCGTGGCCGCTCGTAATTGTATACCTACAGCATCATCGCAGGAGGTTTCAACCATCGTATTAAATTATTTGAATTAAGTTATAACATTCTAATCTCATCAGTCACTTGACTTAGTCCGTGGCCATGATGTATCACCGGGTTTACCTGAGTAAAAGTTTAATAAAAACAAATAATAATAATAGAAAAGAATAAACAGCGTTAAAAATTATCAGGTTAAATTTTAACGGTATTCAGTGTGAGAAATGAAATTTTATGGATTTCGGCTATTTCATGTCTGATTTTTAACGGATCTTTACGCTTCAGCACACACAGAGTCAGAAAATTACAAAATATTTCTTTCCCATCGAAAATGAGTTATACATAACCTAAAAGTGTATTATTAGTAAGGTTATTTGCTGTCAAGGCTTTTTCAATCAAAAGTACTAAGTGCTTCTATTTAGTCGATAGAAAACGGAAGACTTCTAAAACACAACCAGAAAATGCATTATTTGTGAATTTTGTTTCTAGCGTAAACTATCTAAATTATAAAATATCCATTTCCTCGCGAAAATAAATAGCACAACCTAAAAAACATTACTAGTGAATTTCTTCCCAAAAACTGCATTATTTGTCAATTTCATTACCAACTTACCCTATTTTCGTCATAAGATATTGGTTTTCTTCCCACCAAAAAAGTAAGAGATAACCTTAAAATACATTTTGAACTGTATTTTCTAATTTAGCCTTTTCATAGCCAAAATATATTTATTGAAACCGACAAAGAAAGAAATAACCTACAATTGCATAGATTGTAAGTTATCTTGGCCATTCAATCTTTTTCTAACGAAAACTTACCGTTTAGTCGAGAAAAAACGGAATACCTACAATACATTATCGAAAGATGCATTATTCTTAAATTGTATTTTTAATATCGCCTTTTCCCACAATAAAATATTCATTTCCCAACGAAAATAAGCTAGGTAACCAAAAAATACGTTATTAGTGGAATTTATTGGCTATTTAATAATTTTTTATTAAGAAATAATCATTTAGACGCATTAATAAAAAGTCATTAAATATTGTTTATATTGTAGAATTCCATACTTTATTTCTCAACTAGTTTTCTTGCAAAAAATACTCATAATAGATAGCCCAGAAAAGGGGAGTCTAACATAAAATTGTTTAAAAAAATATATCAATCTTGTTTATTTCAATTATTAATATGCGCCCGATAATTAATGTCTGAAGATAACAGCGCCTGGGACAAAATATCATTTTGAGAATCGATGCAAGGGCACAACCTCGCCCTACCGTTTGGAATTAACGCACGCGGAAGTCTCGATTTCGTCTGACTTCGTCCGACTTCACTCTGACTTCGTACTGACTCGTTACGGATTTCGCATGACGCTACGTTCGTATTTGCTGACTCACTTCATTGTATGACGACTCTTATCTTATCTTTAAGACTTCCAAAATAGTTTTACTGATTTAGTCATGGCTACAATGACTTCAGCGTTATGATTTTATGCTTTTCATAGGATTACCTAATTTCGTTAAGACTTCACGCAAAATTCTTAGGATCGAAACGTTCGACTTCAGAGTGAATAGCCCCTCGAGTCGGCCTAACTCTGGTTACCGTAAATCGGTTACCATAGCAGGGCCGACTTTAGGCCGAAGGTCCAGCTCTGGCATCCGACCGAATTTCGCACCTGGGATTATGCCAATTTAAATAAAACATGGTTTGCCGTGGTAAAAGTGACACTTGGCCCAGTAATGTGTCGTCACTGGTTCAGACGTTGGCTGATCCTCGTGAAACATGATTCCCCGTACTAAAAGTGGGACTTGGCCGATCACTGGGCCGATTAAAATTCCGATATTGGCCAAATATCCTTAGCCGACCTTTGGCTGCCAAAATTGGACCAATACTGTGCCGTGTATTCAGCTCCGGCAATTCGCACTTGGGAATTCGAAAACTACGGGTTTCGATGATTTCATATATCTAACTTTTTTTTATATTATTTAAAATTAAAATTACCCTACCGATAGAAATCTCAGAGTATATGCTAAAGATTCTCATGGCTCTGAGAAGCTCTGAGAAATTCTCCGCAGGCACTCAGGGAGATATATTTCAAGGTCCAGGTAGCTCGTTTAAATGTTTTAAAGGCTTTAAAATGTCCTTTTCGAAATTAAAATAAAAATACGATCATAAATAACAAGCAGAGAGGCTGAAATTGAAATAAGAATTCGATCAAAAATAACAAGCAGAGAGGCTATATCAATAGAGTAGCTGGCACACAAGGGTTCTTTGTTAAGCTTTCGGATTAAAATTTAGAAATAGATTTTTTAAATTGAATAGTTAACAACTTAAAACATAACAATTCAGAATCTGCGGGTTTCGATGATTTCAGATATCTAAGTTTTTCTTTTAATGTTTAAAATTGGAATTAATACACGGAGAAACTTTCAGTTATAAAATTTAATGGTATAATATTTATTTTTACAATACGACAATAGCATGCCAGGATATAGAGTCACTATTGCAAGAATTACTATTGTGAATATTAAACTCTGAAGTTATTATGTCTATTGAAATATAAAATAAATTATTAAATAATTGCACTTATACGAAAAGAAACTTACTATAATCCCTAAGTCAGACTGTAAATTTTACAAAACACAATAGTAAAAACATTCTGTCTATGTTCATTCTACGAATTTATAATTTTTCTCATGGAAAATAGGAAAAACTTCTATGGTATTCAATTAGATATTTATATTTTATTTTAAGCTGAAAGAGAAAAAACCTTGTTAGAAGATATCAGTCCTGGCGGGAATTGAACACGGGTCTCCGGGGCAGCAGAACGGAGATACTTCCCTGTGATAACTGAATTGCGAAGCATTACATTCAATTGTTTTTTCTTTCCTTGCAGCTTCCCATTTAAAATGGTAATTTTTCTTACCTGTTTTGCAACTTATGTTATTTTAAATGCTAGTTATTGCAGCTACGGTTTTATCATTTAATTTGTGAATGTCACTTTTTCAACTTTAATCTGCTATCAAAAATATGAATTTTTCTAACTATAAATGGCAATTATTAGGTTTGTAGTATATTTATAAATGAAATGGAAAATGTATTTCTTCCTATGGCTGCGACAATAATACTATTTTCTTGGCTATATCCTAGACTGCCATCGAACTTTTGTAAATATCAGTATTATAATGTCAAATTTTACGATCCAGAGTTTCTCCGTGTATAACGTTTCTCGTAAATGGAATGAGATACGCCAAAAAATACAACATTTTTTAATTCAACTAGAAAATTGTATATTATAGTATATAAGTTATAATTATAAATATGTATAATGAGAAAATTCATCAATTAAAAAAAATATTGTTAATAATTTGAAGAGAAATTTAAAAAGGGAGAGTCGGGTTATCGACGACCAACTACTGTAAATAACTCTGCCCGCCCGGAACGTGACGAATACAAAAGGAACATTACATTACCGTCGCACCACTCCTAAAAGGACAACTAAAAGGACCTTGACAAGGACCCAAATCTCTCTGACCATATCTGAGACTAAATCATTCAAATCGACCCTGCTTATAGGCTGAAATAAGCCAGGCTATTTCGCTTGAGAATACGCTGACATTTCTATCGGTAGGGTATCACTTATTTAATTTCTCCATTTCATTGCGAATAAATAAAATGCCGCAAAAAAGTTACATTTCATGTCTCTAAATTTGCATAATTTTGAATTCATTCGTTTATTTTCTCTGATTTTAATTCATGCAACACATTCAAATGATACACACATATAGTAAGTGCGCGAACGCATAGTCACGCTTTAGTTGTCGACCTCCTTGTAGATGCGCTAGTGTCGCTGTAAGTGGTCAAACGCACCCATGAGAGTCGACAGAGCCTATAGTCCGGAAAGCGTTGCGTTTTGCAGATTGCGTTAAATCACTAGCTGCCCTAATATCGCCGAAAA
>NC_046659.1:21589269-21591556 GCF_010883055.1 Belonocnema kinseyi | reverse complement strand
ATGATTTTTTTCGGCGATATTAATAGTACGGAACGTTACGCGGGAATCTTTGGAATGTTCCAGCGGAACGTTCCAGGAACGTTCCCTGAGCTTGTAAAATGTCCGACGCTTGGGAACGTTCCAGTAACGTTCCACTGGGACCTGTGGAGAACCTTCCATTATACAACGCGTTCCATGAAAAATATTTAATAACGAATTTGGAGCTCTTTTGTGGGTGAGCAGAGTTCGTCTATTTATTTTTTCCTAGTTTGTGTCTTTTGCCCCAAAAATTCAATTTAAAAAAAAATTTTATGTTGTTTTTTACGAATAAAACGTAAACTACGCATCCTGTTCAAACGTGATTAACCAATTTGTATTTTTTTATGCACTATTTTTTTTTAATTTATCTTTTTTTGTGACTTGCGTGGTTAGACCACAGGACAGAATGTTTAATTTTTAATTATTTTTTTGTTTGATCAAAATTTGAATGTTCAATTATTCAAAAAAATTCAAAAAGTTCTCATTAAAGTCTCGATCTGGCCCCAATCGGGAATATCGTTCGGTGCCAGATCGCGGATGAAACACACGCCCAGATTGGGGCCAGGGTGGGACACCCGATCGGTGCCCGATCGGTACACGATCAGTCTCATTATAATCCATTCGTGAATTTCACGAATGGAGATTTAATATTAGTAAACTCGAAACTATCGAATGGCCCTCTCCTTTCGAAGGCCACCTTAATATTTTGAATTTCCAATTAAGTTATTTTAAGTTAAAATTAAAGTACTACATGCACGAAAAGAAGAGGTTTCAGACTGCAAAATTTAATTATGCTTTTGAGAAACGTATGATTATTGTAGATGGTATCAGTTTAAAAAAAAAGTTTTGTTTTTATGAAAAAATGGATGATAACCAGAAATATTTTAATTAAAATTTGAATTTCTTGAAAAAAAATTTGTGTATGAAACATCCTTAAAAAATTAAAAAAACTTTTTCCGCAAAAAGATTCTCTACAACTTGACATTTTCACATGCTTCCAAAAAAAGTCATCAGGAAATAACCTATGATTTACCAATTCCATTACTTCGTGAAAAATTCGAGAAGGTGGTTGTGGATAATATTTTCGTCACAAGGTGGAGCTATCATTTATTAGATCGTTTTATTTTTTAAGTCTGTTAAGAAGCAATATATACCAAGCAACTTTTAAACAAAAATGAACATATTTGAATGAAATATTTCTGGTTATTTTAAATATTATTTACAGAATATGCATTTAATTAATTTTTATTGTTATTAATTAATTTCAACCTAATGGAAATTTTTGTAAGTTGCAATGTCATTGTTTATAATAAAATAGAAAATAACTTTGTTTATCATTTTAAACTTCGCGCGAAACCAATAAGATGCCGAATGCGACGCATGCGCAGTTGAGTAACTAGCTCTAGTTGGAATCCCTACCCAATTGGCATTATGCATTTTGATTGTACTACTAGATTCTGACAATCATGTTATGAAAATTGGTCCTTAATCTATTTCTGTAATGAATTTATTATTTATACAGTTTCAAAGTTTCAATAACATAATCGATTGTGTCACATATTTTATTCTCATAATCTAAAAACATTAAAATTTTTTGCGTACTGCAATCCATTTCTTGTCAATAGATTTGATAATTCTAACTATATTAAATCGAAAAACCTTGAGTTCTTAAATAATAATTGAAAACAAAAGAACTTGATCAATTTCATCATATTATAATATTTGACTCATCTAATGGTAAGTATACTAGTTTTAATATTTGCTTATGGATAAAAGAAAATATTACACATTTTTAATCAATAATGGTGCCTTTTTTGCCACAAAATGCTAAAAAATGGCCAAAAAGTAAACATAAGTAGTGATAGCAAGCTCCCGTTATAAACAATCATTTATTGATTAATGTCAACAGACGTATTTTACATGATAAATGAATCATATACACTTATTTGTGACAAAAATTCCTAAATATGTCCGTAGTTCTACTTTACAATACGCACAGGTGCTTCTATGCATGAAGAGTGCACTTTTCAAGGTCATATCTCGTGACCTATTTGGGCTAGGACACTTTTTTTCAAACATGCGCCAAATTGGCTCTACTTAAATTTATTCTCTAGTAACTTTGTGTTGGGTATCGCAAGAAATGAGGTATTTTGCAAAAACACAACTTCTCCGATTTTAGTCAAAAATGCAACAAAAAAAAAAGATAAATGAATTTGAAAATTCGACGGTGCACGATTGCCGGTTGGAAAACTTCGTCGGTTTTATTTAT
>NC_046659.1:21585924-21589169 GCF_010883055.1 Belonocnema kinseyi | reverse complement strand
AGATTTCGAATATCATATTTGTGATTTACTAAGTGTGAAATTAAAAAAATTTTATATTCCATATTTTAGGCCTCATTAGGAACAAAGGCCCCCCGCTGACCATGCTCAGTGGCAGCAGCTCGACGGTGTGAGGGGAAGCCGCGTAGTGGGGGACGGTACACAGGTAGCTGGGGCGGAATTGACCATCGCCCGAGTTATTTACAGTAGTTGGTCATGGCTAATCCGCTCTCCCTTTTTAAATTTCTCTTCAAATTATTAACACTTTCTTTTAATTGATGAATTTTCTCATTATACTTATTTATAATTTCAACTTATATACTGATATACAATTTTCTAGTTGAATTCAAAAATGTTTTTTTTGGGTGTATCTCATTCCATTTACGAGAAACGTTCTATTAATTCCAATTTTAAGCATTAAAAAAAAAAGTTATGTATCTGAAGTCATCGAAACCCATAGATTCCGAATTATTATGTTTTAGGCTGTTAACTATGAAATAAAAAAAAATCTACTTCTAAATTTTAATCCGAAAGCTTAACAAAGGACCATTGAGTGTCGGCTACTCTATTGAGATAGCCTCTCTGCTTGTTATTTATGATCGTATTCTTATTTCAATTTCGGAAAGGATATTTTAAAGCCTTCACATCATTTAAACGAGCTTCCTGGACCTTTAAAAATATCTACGTGAGTGCCTGCGGAGAATTTCTTTGAGATTCTTTGACCTAAAGAATTTTTATTATATACTCAAAGATTCTTTTCGGTAGGGCGTTCACCGTTTTCAATGTAGTACTAGTGTGGACATGTTTTCGATCCCACTCTAGACTGCCTCCTGGAGATCCTCTCCACCCCGATGCCTCACGCCCCGCATCAACCTGTCGTTTGGAGGTTCAACCCCATCTTCCACCACTCTGACCGGAAATACCGGATTCCAATCTGCCCACCGGTTACAAGAATGTAAGTGGTAATAAAGCTCGCATTTTAATCCTCAAAGGAATTTGAATTGTTATTGTGTCTTGACTTTCTTCTCGACACTCCATTTCCCTATTTCCCTCCTCGGCATTAACTCCATAATAACTCTTTGATTGAAAACGCATATTTTTCGCTTAAAAAATTCAACTTTTAGTAGATAATTCGTCTTTTTGACTTTAAAATTAAATAGTTTCGTTGAAAATTCATGTATTTTGTTTAAAATTTGTCTTTTTTTGTAGTTCATTAATTTTGTTGGTCGAAAATTCATCTTATTGGTTGACAATTTGACATCTTTGTTAAAAATTCATTTTTTCTGTTAAAAATTACTTTTCTTTATCTGAAAATGTAACTATTTTAGGATTGATTAAAAATTAATCGTGTATATTGGTTAAGTTGGAAAATCTTTTTTTTTATAAAAAATTGATTTTCTCGATCGAAAATTTACCTTTTCCCTTGAAAGAATGGACCTCAATTCTGAATATCACTGTAATGCGTTAAAAATTTCTTAAATATTTTAAAATAATTTATTTAAATGAGTCACGTTTTTTCAGGATGCTCATATTTTTTATAAGAATAATCTATCCAACCACCGTCCAATCTATCCAATTATCTTTCCATCTTTTTTTTTTTTTTATACAAATTATTTAGAAATTTAAAATAAGTTCAATTTCAATTTTTTTTCAAATGTTCAGATCAATTTTAAACTTTTTCGATTATGATTTTTTTTAATTGGAAGAATTTTGAAGTAAGATTCTGAATCCGTTCAAAATTAAAGAATTAATAGATATTAGTTTTTAAAATTATTTTCAATTATAACTTCAAATATTATTTCAGTCTAAAAAAAGTATATTTTTAACCCATTCAATTTGAAATTTTTTGATTAAGAAAAGAAAATTTCGTTAATTATTAGTAATATTTGACCGTTCATTTAAAACAAGCCATTATGAACAACTATTAAAAACTGTACAAATTTGAACAGAATGGTTCGAAATAGAAAGCCTTGAATTTTAAAAATGGTAAATAGCTCAATTTTAACTTTGAACGCTACAATTTTAATTTTAAAAAAAGATTCAAAATTAATAAAAAACTTAAAAGACGAAGTATATTTTTGCAAATTTTGAAAAAAATAAACTTTTTGAGAATTGTAAAAGATTCTAAAAGAATAACAAAAATTTTTGTGATTGCTAAGAAAATTAAAACTGATTTTTTATTTTGAAAAATTAATTTTAAGTGAATATTTGAAAATACTTTAAAAATTTAAAAAAAAATAGAATCAGGGCGATTTTAAAGGCATTTTTTTATTTTGCAGGATTTTTAAATTTTAGGTGAATAATCAAATTAACAAACGATATGAATTTTTAACTAAAAAGTTTATTTTTTAACAAAATAAATTAATTTTCTATCACATAATTGGTGGTTTAACTAATACAGTGTACAGGATAAAGTTTCAACCAAAAATGGAATAGTTCAATTTCCAGATAAAAACTGTGATAAAAAATTGATTATTAAATTTTCAAGGGAAAAGGTGAATTTCGATCAAGAAGATTAATGTTCTACAAAAAAAAGATTTTCCAACTTGAACAATATACACGATTAATTTTTAATCAATCCTAGAACAGTTACATTTTCAGATAAAGAAAAATAATTTTTAGCAGAAAAAATGAATTTTCAAGAAAGTTGTTAAATTGTCAACTAATAAAATGAATTTTCGACCAAGAAAATTAATGATCTACAAAAAAAGACAAATTTTAAACAAAATACATGAATATTAAACGAAATTATTTAATTTTAAAGTCGAAAAGACGAATCATCTACAAAAAGTTGAATTTTTTAAGCGAAAAATATGAGTTTTCAATCAAAGAGTTCAATTTTCAACCAAAAATGGTGAATTTTTCAACCATAATTATACAACCTGTTTTAAAAAAATGTATTTTTCACAGAGTAGTTCAACTCTTAGTGAAATAGTCGACTTTTAAACCCAAGAACATGTATAGTTGATATTTCAACCGAACAATTGCATTTTTAACCAAAAATTATCAATTTTCAACCAAAACGATTAAGTTTCTACCAAACAAGGTCAATGTTCAACAAAATACATCAACTTTCGACGAAATATATGTAATATTAATATTTATATCATTTATATTTTATACTTGAAATAACGTAACCTCAAAATACTGGCATATAAATAGGCGCGCGAAATATTCAAATCGTGAAAATCGCCAATGTCTTGAGTTTCTTTGAAATGCAGATCAAAATAGAAAAAGAAGACTTTTAT
>NC_046659.1:21572826-21585824 GCF_010883055.1 Belonocnema kinseyi | reverse complement strand
AAAAATTTTATATTCCATATTTTAGGCCTCATTAGGAACAAATGCTCCCCGCTGACCAAGCTCACTGGCAGCAGCTCGACAGGGTCAGTAGACGCCGCGTAGCGGGGGAACGGTACACAGGTAGCTGTGGCGGAATTGTCATCTGCCCAATAACTCCGCCCGCCCGGTACGTGACGAATACAAAAGGATCATTATATTACCGTCGCACCACTCTTAAAACGACCACTAAAAGGATCTTGAAAAGGACCCAAATCTCTCAGACTATCTCCGAGACTATTTTGTTTCAAATCGACTTTGTTTATAGACTCAAATGGGCCAAGCTATTTCGATAAAGAAAGCTCAGAGATTTCTTTCGGTAGGGGACCAAGCAAAGGTACTATATTAGATGGGAATATGCAAGCTGCCATTCCGGTTCCCCGCCACATTCAAAATCGCTACATTGATATCGAATTACATAAATACACTTACATGATATAGATTATTTATTTTTAGATTATACTGAAGCATTGTTATCAAAACATACATTATAAATAAAATGACATGATATAATATATGAAATATTTAAATTCGACTATATGATTTTTTAACCCATACATTTGCCAAAAAGTAGCTCTTGCAAAAATTATAATGGCAAACGAAATTTAACTCAGTTTATAAATAGGCGTGCGCTAAAATTATAATCATATGATTTTTTAAATAAATATTAACAAATAATAAATTAATAACAGATCATAGGTCAAACATTACTATAATGGCAAACATAAGGGAAACATAAGTGCAAACATAAGGGATTTGAAAATGTAAAATGTAAGAATAGAAATTTCTTGTACTTTTGAGGTGTAGAAATATTTGAATCCCAATAAAATGTATTATAATAATGTGGAAGATCGCTAAAGGAACATACGGATTAACTATAATTTTAAGTTATGTGTTACACAACCTCTTTCTGCGGACAAAAAGTGATATATCTGTGTCAAATAAAATGAAATTGAAGTCAAGTAGAAAACATGGAAAACGACCGGGAATTTTATAGGACTGGGGAAAACCGGGAAATGACAGTGAATTTATTTTTTTACCGGGAATTAGACAAATTTTTAGAATAAAAATTTTGTCCAACTTCGATTTCAACAGTTTTTAAATAATCTCCTAAATTGACATTTTCATAAATTATTATATCATTTAGTTTAGGATGCTTCATTCGAAAACCTTTCACTTTAAAAATGTTCCATTTTAGACTTTTAATTTTTCAGCATATCTTTTTATTTAAATAATTTTAAAATGCTGTTCTAAAGGTTAAAAAATTAGAAGTTTTTAAAATCAAAGATTTCTTTATAAGCAACAGGGAGGCTGCCGGACCGGGAAACCGGGAATTTTACGTATTTTCAGAAGAAAAATCTGTCCACGTCCGATTTCAACAGTTTTTAAAATAATCAAAGTGCAGTTTTGAGAATATAAACAATTAAAAGCATTTGAAGTTGAAATTTTTGGATAAAAAAGTTTTATTTTATAAACTGTAAATATAAATAAATTATTTAAAAAATTGATCTGTACTCTAAGTATAGAAATCTGAATAATAATTGATTTGACGAAACAATTCTAGATCCGTTCAAAATTTGAGAATTTTCAGATTGTAACTGTTTCAATCCGAAAGTCTTGTTAAGAATTGAAGTCAATATGTCTTTTATTCCGATAAATTTATTTTTAAATAAAAATTTTCATGATTTATCAATGATATATTTGTTATTCAGAGTTTCAGGTAATCATTCATATAATTTTTTTATATTAAACTTAATTAATAGATTTATTAATATATTACTTCTATTAATTTTTTTACTTATTAAAAAATGTAAACGTGCGTTTTACTATTTTCAACTTTTAAAAAATCCATAATAATACAGTCATAATTAAAGGTTTTTATTGAATTTAAAATATTGTGAGTCTAAATTATTTCATTTTTATCCCATTTAATTTGAAATTTCTTAATGTAGAAAAAGAATAAGTATTTAACATTTAGCAATATCTCACTTTTCATTTAAGACGAGTAAACTGAAACCTAATATTTAAAAGAAAACAATTTGAAACTGAATTTTTTTACAGAGAAAGCTTTGAATCTTTAGACTTTCAAAGAACTTTTGATTTTTTAGAGTCACGATTTTAATTGTTCTATTTAAAAAGTGTTTAATTTATAAGTGAAATTTTTAATTTTTGACGCATAAATAAGAATTAAACACTTATTTCTTGTAAAAGAAATTTGAATAATTTTAAGAGATATGTAGAAGTTTTAAAAAGATTCAAAATTAATTAAAAACTTGAAATTATTTCAAGTAATTTAAAGGAAGTTTGTTAAAATTTTTTTTCAGAATCTCTAAATATATTTTAACATTAATCGGAATTTTCCTACAATTTTTGAAATTTCAGCAAATTAAATAAAATCTTAAAAATCTTCCATGTTCCTCTTTGATCATTTTTTTAATCTTTTCAAATCTTCTTAAATGCAAATTTCAAGGAAATTTCAAATTTACAGGATTTTCTAAAAGTTAAAAAAATGCATTCATTCATTTTAAAATATATTAAAAAGTTCTAACAAAATATTCAAAAATTATTTTGAATTTGGAAAAATTTAAAACCACTTCTAGATTTTTTCAGAATTTGGAATAAAATTTGAAAGCATTTGAAGGATGCCTAGACTATTTAAAATTAAAATAATTTAAATTATAATTTAAGAAATGTTGAGTAAAAAAAAAATATTTTTCAACTTTTAATGTGTCTAGCTTAATATTACTCAAAATAACATAATTTTCTATACTTTTAAAGTTCATTGCTTGGTTCTTTAATTTATACTAATAAAAATGTTAACGTGGATTTATATTTTTGAAACTAATTTAAATCTTTGAACTTTATAATTGATAAAAGTTCTACGTTTTGCAGTTTATTTGCATTTCACTTAAAACTTGTTCAATTACAAAGTGTTAGTGCCTTGCAGTTTATACGTGTAAGTTATTCAGCATTTTAATGCACAATTTTTGAATTGAGAACTTTTAAACTTCAATTTTAAAAGTTTGGAATTCAAGGGTTCCATTTTGAATTCTTTAAAGTGTTATTTATTTTTTATTACTTTATATGGAAAAATGTTTAGAACATAGTTTGATTTTTTAAACTTCATTGGCCGTGAAAAATTTTACCGAACCGGGAAATGACCGGGAATTTTTTTCTTCGATTAAAACGGCCAACCTGCAGTGTCCATAGCATAAAAAATGATAATTATTCTGTTTTATTTATTTTACTTCCAGGCACAATTTTTATTTTGTCAGTTACTCCCTCTTGCCTTTCCACTTTTTAGATATAATATGAAATCACATTGTATCAGATTAAAAATCTCTCTTATTCTTAGCAGATTGTTCGAAATTACAATAAATGTTGGCAAACCCCTATAATATTGTATACATTTACACATACTTATTGATTTCAAATCATAGATTTCAATTATTTATGTCTTACGGTCCAATCGTAAATCAAAAATAAATTATGAGTCAAAAAAACCATTTTCTTCGAAACTCAGATATTTATTTAATAGAAAAACTCCTTTTAATCCTCCTTACGTTTCGGTACACATGCGTACTTTTTTCAAAGGTTCTTAACCAAAATAATTATATTAAAGATTAGTAATTTTAGTCTGAAAAAATATGATGAATAATTAAGTAGATTTAAATACATTGTCACCTGAGTTGATGATGGTTCAAAATAATCAATGGGTTAAATTTCAGTAAAAAAAACATTTAAATCAAGTGTTTAAAAAAAAATAATTAAAATTTATTCATTTAGAAGTCTCGAAAATACTGAGACTTCAATCGATTAGACTACATTTTTAAAAAATATAGTGAGAGAAAAACAAATTAGCGTAGATTCGGACAGACGAACAGAAATTGACAGTTTTAGAAATACTCGTACATGTAGAATACGTAATAAACGATGATATAATAGGCAGTTTTTCATTGAAAACCTGCTGTTGATTTTATCAGCATTTGAAATCTCTAATGATGTTGCTGAAGTTTTAGCAGTAGGAAACAAATTTGGAGTTTCTTTAAATGTTAATAGAATTCCTACCAATAGTTTAGTTGCTAATATTGAAAATTCTATCAAAAATATTGCACAAGAAGATTTAAAATTTAATGTTCGAAAAGCTGTTACTCAAATAGTCTCAAATCGCAGAAACAATAATAAATTAAAAAATTTAGAAAAATCTGTTCAATTAGTTGAAAATTTCAAAAAAAAAATCATGAAGACTTAATTTTTGTAAAGGCTGATAAAAGTAACTTTATCGGATGCAGCAAATAGAGACGATTGTAATATTACAGTTGAAAATATCCTTAAGAATTATATTTTATACAAGAATATTAAAACTAGTATGGTTCCAACTATTGACGACGTATTATTGAGTCTATTTTTATAAACAAATATCGTAAGATTTCAGTTAATTTACAGACTGAAATTCTAAATATTAATACAATTTATCAGTGTATTATAAAATAATGTTTTAAATATTAATCATCTCTATATGTATATATGTGTATATATGTTTTGTATGAGACATATACACATTTAAAAAATTGTTCATTTCAAATTTAAACTCAATTACGCGCTTTCTCATCGGTGGTGTTCAATGAAAACCTGCCTATTATATCATCGTTCATTACGTATTCTTCATGTATTTCTGAAACTGTCAATTTCTGTTCGTCTGTCCTAACCTACTCTAATTTGGTTTTCTCTCACTATGTTTTTCAAAAATGTAGTCTAATCGATTAAAGACTCAGTATTTTTGAGACTTCTAAATGAATAAATTTTAATTATTTTTTTTTCAAACACTTGATTTAAATGTTTTTTGACTGAAATGTAACTTATTGACTATTTTGAACTATCATCAACTCAGGTAACAATGTATTTTAATCTACGTAATTATTCATCATATTTTTTCAAACTAAAATGACTAATTTTTAATATAATTATTTAGGTTAAGAACCTTTGAAAAAGGTATGCATGTATACCGAACCGTAAGGAGGATTAAAAGGATTTTTTCTATTAAATAAATATCTGAGTTTCGAAGAAAATGGTTTTTTTGACTCATAATTTATTTTTGATTTACGATTGGACCGTAAGACATAAATAATTGAAATCTACGATTTGAAATAAGTACATATCAACGGTCGAAGAAAGGTTTAATTTGTTTCATCAAATCACTCTACCATTAACAAGTCAACAACGTTTTGGACAACATGAGTTATTTATCTTACATCCTTGAGAGGTATGGCGCTGTCACAAGACAAGAAATTGAAGATTGATTACACACCAATAGAAAATTAGTTATTCTTAAGGAACAGCGTACTTTCTGAATAAGGTGTAGAAATAATGCCTTATTTCCAACACATATTCAACAAAATTTAAGTAAATATAATGTAACTAATTTAAATTATAATTTAATCTCAAAATTTCAAACAACTAAATTCAATTTTCACACAAAATGTCTACGTTTAGAAATAGAAAACATTGTGAAAAATATTCAAAAATTAGGTCAGTTTTCAAATTACTTACAATATCGTTTCTCAAGAGTTATATCTGATGGCTCTTTGAACAAGTTTTTTGATTCACAAGATTTAAGTCTTCGTAATCTAAAATTCGCAAAACATGATAAGTGTATAAAAAATTTGACTTATTAAAAAACAGGTCTTTAGTTTCTAATAGAGAGATTACTAATTTCAGATTAAACAAATGTTTTAACAATTTATCAACAGTTGAAATCCCTGATGATGTTGCTGAAGTTTTAGCATTAGGAAACAAACTTGGAGTTCCTTTAAATGTTAAGAGAATTCCTATCAATAGTTTAGTTGCCAATATTGAAAATTCTATCAAAAATATTGAAGAAGATTTAAAATTTAATATTCGAAAAACTGTTACTCAAATAGTCTCAAATCACAGTAACAATAATAAATTAAAGAATTTACACATACGTTTTATATGTAAATTCAGAAGGATGTCCGAATTGTACCATGTGACAAATTATTGTCTGATTAATGTAAGAGTAATAGGTCTTACTTTCAATCCAGATCAAATACAGATCTGTCAAACTTTTCTGTAAAATTTACGGACCCGCGTAATTCTATTACAAACCTCTGTCACTTTTACATATATATTTCTGAAAGAATTGTCCACCTGAGAATTTTTCATCCAATGGTAAACGAAGATATTTGAAATGAAATTTATTATCACAAATATCAAAAATTGTATATACTTTTAATCCTTCTTATTCAGCAATATTTACAATCTTGCATTCTGGTCTGAATAGAATTTATTTCCTAACCAATGTTTTAATATATCTATTAAAAGTTCTTTTTGAATTCATTCTTTTAATATTCTCATAATATTTCTTCCTACATACTGATTTTCCTGTAACAGTTCGCCGTTCAGTCTTACGCGTCAAACTCAAACTGCGCGGTCAAAGTAACAAAATGGTGGAATCAAGCGGTTGCGTGATTTGAACGAAACAGGGCCCTTAAGTGGCTAGACCATGTATTCATTAGATCATGGTCTAGCCACTCGCAACTAAAAAAAATTAACCAATAAAAGCATCTCCACCACAACCAGCCATATTGGAAAAGTGAGCGCGCGAAATTAAGTATATTTGAAATGTAGTAAATGCCATAAGCGAAGATGTCAAGTAAAAGTTGTTAAGGGCATGTGATACTTAGAAAATGGTCCATTTTACCAGTTTTAGGTTCCCCCGGCTTTTTTTCTAGAATAATAAATATTTTGTCTTAAAAATTTGAGAATTGATAGCGAACATGCTAACGGACGTCCCCACACACTTTTTTGTGGGTTAATTAAAAAAAGTTTAAATTTAGCAAAATGTGATTAATTTGCATAGCGCTTAGGAAATAGTATCGATTTTTTCAGTGTTAGATTCCCCCGGCTTTTTTCCTCGGATAAGAAATATTTTGTCTTCAAAGTCTGGGAAATGATAGCGAACATGCTAACGGAGTCCCCGTACAATTTTTTTTGTTTTTTTATCAAAAAAATTTTGATATAGCTAACAAGGTGCGTGTATATTTCTAGGAACTAACCTTGTTTGCAGGCAATCAAAACAGATTATTTTATAAATAATTTCCAGATTATCGGACGTAACCGACGTAATCTCAAAATAATGCATATGCATAAAATTTTTATTTAGCACAGAACATTTTTTTGTTATTATCCCTCAAAAAAGAGTCCGGGGACTCCGTTATGATATTTTACAGCATTTCCGAATTCAGTTCTTTTTAAATTCCCATTTTTATGGAAAAAAAGCTGGGGAAACTGTAAGTATCACATGCCCTTAAATGGTAAAGGAATTGTATAATTTCTAAATAAATTAAATTAGTTTCAAAATAATGCAGTTTGTGTCATAGATAATGTAACATATTTAAAAATATATAACTTCCAATCCTTGTAATGTAGAAGAAATACGGAGAAATATTGTTAACATAACCTGTCAATTATAATATATTCTACTGAAATTATATACATATCAATATAATACAATGATATACATGTTTTTATGAATAAAAAAACGATCCTCATTTACAAAAATGTACATAAATGAATCAACATATAGCGAGAACGCGGGTAAACGTGTGATACGAGATTATCAGGTGATAATTTCATTAATAACTTTTCAAATATTAAAACGATACGTGTTTCAAATTCTACCGAAATTATCTTCTAGCTTCAAAATATTAGAAAACACAGAAAATTAGTGGTAGAGGCAAAGATATTTTGGTGAAGTTGTTTTGCACTGGGGCGTGCAATTTTCCATGCTTGCCATGGGCGCTATTTTCCCCAGATACGCCGCTGATAACCAAAATGGCTGGTTGTGGTGGAGTGCGACTGGCAACGAAACTGGGAGAGCTGATGGCTAGACCGTGTATTCTTAGATCATGGTACGTTCCGTCACTCATAACTTCGGGACCCGTCGGGAGGTTTCAGCCCATCTCGGATGCGGCCCAGCAACCCTTTTGTGCAGGGCCGTGCCGAGCTCTATTCTATGGTAACAGTTCTGTTACCCCCCCCCCCCTCTCACGCGTGGTTCGGGGAAATACCTGAAATTTCCTTAATGTAGCTTTCCAGTTCTGATAGTCTCGAAAAGAAAAAGGGTTAATGCACAATTTTGTAATTCTGCTTTGCTCCTCTAAGGTTTTTCCTTATCAGTTTTGAATCTTGTACTCATTTATGTTGCGGTTTTCTTATGAGTAATCTGTTTATTTGAGCCTGGAGTTGTAAAGTTTTACTAAATTTAAATAATTTTTTGTTGGAAAAAAGACTATATTGTATATGGTTTAATTCAACCATTAATTTTTTGGAGAATTGTTTTTGTAGTTCTTTAAAATTGTCCCTAGTTTTGTGCTGGAAGTTCCTGGTCTCTCATTTTTTTCTTTTCGCATCTGATCCTCCTTAATGATCATCTTCTGCCTGAAACAAATATACAAAGAGAAACGAAACACTTGTCCGTTTAGTCGATTGTCGTGTGAAATTCTTGTTTTTAGGGTCGATTGTCCTTCAAGTCTGTTTTTTTTTTTTTAATCGAGTTATTGTTATTTCCTTAACTTATAAAAATCTGCAATTCAATTTAAGCTGTGTAATTTAGTTTATTAACAAATAGTCAGAGTCATTTGTTTCCTGTTTTAAGATTTTAAATTCTGCGTTTTTCTGTAAGTGCTTTGGTGTTTTTTTTTCTTCTAAAAGGTGAAGTTCCGTTCTGTCTAATTTATTTGCCGGTATCTGTACTAGCGTTTTATAACTTAAAATCATTTACATTCCATTCACCTATACTTTTTCCTTTAAGGTTTTTTAATTCGTATATGGTTGGGGAAATTTTCTTTTTGATAATGAAAGGTCCTTCGTACTTGTAAAGCTTACCTGCTTTTTTGTCTATCTTATTTCATAGGTTTGTTACTTTTTTTAGTATCCTATCACCTATTTTACATTCTATCGGTCTTCTTCTTAAATTGTAAATATTAGCTTATCTTTTATTTGCTACATCCAAATTTTCCTGTCTGTAGTGGTTCTAATTCACAACCTAAGTTCAAGAAACCTGGGGTGAATTGGGTCGAACAATTTTTGCTAGTATTTATTGCAAACTGCAAATCATCTATATGTTAGTTCCAGGTGGAATGATCGCTATCCAGGTAGGTTTTAATAATTTGTTTAATTGTTATATTATAACGTTCTTTTGGGTTGGCTTGGGGATAATATTTAGGTGTTTTAGTGTGCCTATACCGACTTTTTCTGTTAATTCTCTGAGTGTTTTATTCACAAATTTCATGCCATTATCAGTGTGAAGAATCCGCGGTGTTTCCCAACTCGAAATAACACGTTTGTCGAATTCTGACTCTATTGCGCTCCCGTTAGCTTTTCTAATTGGGATTATTTCGACTCATTTTGTAAAAAGGTCAACGATCACTGAAATGTATTGATTTTTCCTCTTTTTAGAACTCTGACAAGTCTTGCAATTTTTTACGTATTTAATCACGTCCGAATATATCCCTGGCCAGAAGTAATTTTCGGAAATTTTCGCGTAAGTTTTCTCTGAGCCTAAATGTCCTGTCTGGGTTTCGTCGTGGGTTTCCCGTGAAACTTGACGCCTCAAGCTTTGGGGTACGACTAATTTCCAAGGGTTTGAGTCTGGTAATAGAGTAGATTTGAGTAGTTCAGTTCTGTGAAAATAGAGTTGCGAATCTCTGATTCGCAATTTTTCGTGTTCTTCCGGTCTTTTTTTAACTTGTCTTATTTTTGTTGAGTACCAGTCGTCTGTTATGTCAGCTATTTCCGCTTTTGGGTTTTCTACGCTACAAGCTAACGCAAGCCCTATATTTTTTACTGGTTCTCCTGATCTCGAAAGAGCATCAGGGACGAGATTTGAACTACCTTTTCGCTATATGACTTCGCAGTTATATTCAAGAAGTTCCAGTGCCCAACTGGCTAATCGACCAGTGGGGGTTTTTAGGTTATGGAGCCACTTTAACGCTAAGTGGTCCGTGATTACTTTGAAACTATATCCTTCTAGATATGGCTTAAATTTTCGGATGGCCCAAACTACCGCTAGGCATTCTTTTTCAGATGCTGAGTATCGAGATTCTGCCCTGTTTAGGCTTCTGCTCGCGTATGCTATTGTGTAATTTTTGCCGTCAATCGTTTGAGTAAGTACGGTTCCTAATCCCGTATTACTCGCATCGGTTTCGAGTAGGAAGCGTTGAGTATAATATGGGCAGGTTAATATGGGTGCTGATGTTAAAATGTCTTTAATTTTTTGGAAAGCCTCATCTTGTTCTAATCCCCAATCCCATCGTTTATCTTTTTTAATAATCTATTCATTGGTTTTATTATTTCGGCGAAGTTTGGGATACATTTTCTATACCAACTTGCCATCCCTATTATACGCTGTAATTGTTTAATATTTTTAGGTTTAGAGAATTCTAATATTGGTTGAATTTTTTCATCATCTATTTGCAATCCTTTATCGTTAACTTTAAAGCCTAAATATTCAATTTCTGAGCAGCCGAATTCACATTTGTCCAGACTGATCGTTAAATTTGCGTCATTTAATTTATCTAATACATTATTCAAGTACTTTAAATGGTCATCAAAATTTTGAGCTACTACAACGATGTCATCTAAATAGCAGAAAACGTTACACTTTAAATCTGGAGTGATAATTTTGTCCATAAGTCTCTGGAAAGTGGCTGGAGCATTGTTCATACCAAATGGCATTCTTTTAAATTGATACATGCCCTTCCCAGGTACTGTAAATGTTGTTATAGGTTTTGAACTTTCTACTAATGGAATTTGTAAATAAGCTAATTTTATATCAATTTTTGAAATGAATTTTGCTGATTTTAAAGTGTTCAATATTTCTGTTATGAGTGGGATTGGTTAAAGGCCTTTTTTTATAATATTATTAACTTTTCTGAACTCTAAACAGAATCTATAATCTTTTCCAGGTTTTTTGATCATCACTATAGGATTTGACCAATCGGAACAAGAGGGTTCTATTATGTCCTGTTCTAATAATTTATTTACTCTTTGATGAATTATTTCTTTTATTTTAGGGCTTACGTGGCAATATTGCTGTTTAATTGGGTCGTGGCCCCATACGTCTATTTTATGTTGCGTTAAATGAGTTGCCCTATGTTTTTTTCCTGAGTCAATTTTGATTTTATTTTCAATGAGTTTTTCTAATTGTGATTATTGATTTTCGTTAAGCTCAACAATACCTTCACAAATTTCCGCTAAACCATTATCTTGTTCGTGGATTTTTCCTAAGCTATCCGTAATATTATTCAACTTAATCGCCTTATTTTCAAAAGCAGTCCATTGATGTCTGTTATCGCTTTCTAGTATCTCATTGGATTTTTGAGATTCAGTTCTTCATTCTAGCCGATTTTTAACTTTGTTATTTTCCCAAAGAATACAATCGCTATTTTTATATTCGTTCTCGTATTTGCTATTATAATCAATTTTTCCGGAATTATTTTTCGTACCTTTTTTCCCAATTCTAGGTATACCTAAATTAAGTGAGACTTTTGTGCTTGAGTCTTCGCTAGTGTCGTAGGTGGGGATGCTCTCTAAGGGTTGAAACTTGTTGCTCGCGGGGATACTTATTGAGCTAGGGATATCCTTCGTAGGATTTGTTGCTGGATTTCGGGAATTTTGTATTTTTGGGGGTTGGTTATAGTTGGCAGTTGCTAGAGGAATTTCGCTGTCTGGTAATCTTGAACTACTATTTGTATGCTCTCTAGTACTTTTGAGGTTTATTGTCTTTAATGTCAGGTTTAATTTCTATTTTGTTTTTCGGCATAGGGAGGGGCAGCGAGTTTGGATATGCTTCCATAGGATAGCAGGTGAGAGGACTCCCTGGTAACCACCAAGTTTCTGAGTCATAGCTTAGGGTCATCCGTAGGGCTTTTAGCATGTCCATGCCTAAAATACCTAATGATTAAAGTTTTGGCGCGGTAACAAGCGTTGAATTCAGAAAAATAAAAAATTTATATTCCTATGAATACGCGATTTTCCCTCCGCCTAAAAATCCCCCAACGGGAACAGAAAAAGTGCAAATCCTATTCCTCTCAATCGACTTAGTGAAATTTAACGAAAGCATTTATTTAACCTATTTTTAATTATTAAATCTTTTTATAACTTATAAATTCGAAAAATATTTAAATTTATTTATGTGTTAATAATTTATTTAAACGCCTTCAAATTGAAACAAAGATATCTATGTAAATGTGTGAATTTAAATAATTTTAACTCTAGAGAGGCAGAGTTGAATTGGTGAGAATTAAAATGTAGAAATTTACATTCCGCATGAAGGAATTAAAACAACTTATTACACATATTTTGTGAACTAATTAGAAGGAATTAAATAAAATCAAAATATCACCACTTCTGAGGAATAAAAAATATCTCTGTGAGATGCGTTACCGGTAAAATTAGAAGAAATTAAATATATTGAAAACACGTTCTCTTTGGGAAAAAAGAAAACTGTGTGGCGGTCGCTATGGAAATAAAAATGAATAAGTTTAGGAGACATCTTATTTTTATTGTGGCATTTTAGACAGATGGAAAAATCGCGCATTCAAAATAATAGAATAATCCTCACTTTTGCGCTGAAATCTGAAAATATTAATTTTTCTCTATTCTACGCTTATTACCGGGGGGACTAACCTGAACATTAAATGCTTTGTGCGATTACCGATGGTAATCGGGATTTCTACCTGACCAATTATATCGACTGTTTCGCCGTTCGCAACCATCAAATTTCGCGAGACAGGTTTCAAAATTGACATTTTTTAATTCTGGATTTTTTCCAGCAATTCCTTGCCAGCGTATGAATGTGTGGCACCAGTATCGACTAAAATTCGAAATAAACTACTTTTGAACTTGGTCATTAGATGAAAACGTGTTTCCGTTATTTC
>NC_046659.1:21568439-21572726 GCF_010883055.1 Belonocnema kinseyi | reverse complement strand
GGAAACATTCAAATACCAATTTCTTTATTTTATTTGAAATCGGATCGAGGTATAAATAGAACCGCCGAAGTTTTCTGACCGGCAATCGTGCACCTCCGAGTTTTCAAATTCAAAAGGGGAGAAATGGATTGCGCGCGCAACCCAGTCATTTATATTGTTTCCTACTATTTTCACATGCACATAGACCTGTGATATTGTTGAACCACGTCTCGTTTCAGATCTAGGATCACTGGCACCAAACAGTCCTAGAGGATCCGTGCAACTCCTCGAGTATGCATGAAACGATAACTTTGGTACAACACCCACAAAAAAGTACCCTTTTCTCGACATTCAGGCATGGATATTATTGTTTGGGGGATCCCAAACTACAAAATATAAAAGGAACAGAGATTTCGGCATGATCCCTGAGCGTAGTGCCAAACAGTCTTCGAGGGTCCGTGGAACTACTCTCGCGTCCATGAAAAGTGACATTTGTTCCTCCTACCTCGAAACCTGCCCTTTTTTCGACCCAGTGTCTAATGACTTTATTTGATCAGGATATTATAAACTACATTATATTTCAGTTTGAGCCAATTTGACCGGGACCATATTTTCCATAGATGCGTGCGGAGTAGGACTGTGCAAAGGGGTTCGAACCGAACTGGTGCAAAATTTAAGGGGCTTCGACAGTCGATTCGAAAGAAATTCGAACAGGCCAGTTCGAATCGAGAAAAAAACTTCGAACTGGGAAGTTGGAAAGTCTTCCGAATCAAATTTCGATGCGCTCAGTTTGAATCGAAGGAAAACCGATTTAAAGTAGGCAGTTCGAAAGTCTTTCGAGTCAAAAGGCGATGCTTTCAGTTCGAATCGGAAGAGAATCGATTCGAAGTAGGCAGTTCGAAAGTCTTTCAAATCGACATTCGACGCTTTGAGTTCGAATCGGAAGAAAAACGATTCGAAGTAGGCAGTTCGAATGTCTGTCGAGTCGACATTCGACGCGTTCGACTAAAAATTGAGCTAGAGATTTCAAATTTCTTTCTAATTTAGTATCCTATGCTTCGTTCTGTAATTTTACGCATTAAATTTCTGGTTAAAGGAACCGGAATTCTGGCTAAATATAGTCTTACTATTTTTTCTGGTTAGAGTAACCAGAAATCTGGTTACTTTAACCATATGGTATAGTTAATTAAACTAGAACTCTGGTTAATTTAACTAAAAAGTAAATAATCATTTAAATAATTACATAATGTTTTTAGAAAAATTTACTATACATTGCAAGTTTTTTTTACTCTAGAGAGCAAGACACTTCCCAAAAAGTTTCCATTTCCGAAGAAAGAAAATCCATGATTTTTTCTTTTTAAAAATTCAAATATTAACACATGCCTCTAGCCACTTCAAAATCCCAGTTAATTAATATAATAACCAGATTTCGAATCGACTGTCGAAGCGCCATAAATTTTGCACCAGTTCGGTTCGAAGCACTTTGCACAGTCCTACTCCGCACGCATCTATGGAAAATATGGTCCCGGTCAAATTGGCTCAAACTGAAGTATAATGCAGTTTATAATATCCTGATCAATTAAGTCATTAGACACTGGGTCCAAAAAAAGGGCAGGTTTCGAGATAGGAGGAACAAATGTCACTTTTCATGGACGCGAGAGGAGTTCCACGGACCTTCGAAGACTGTTTGGCACTACGCTCAGGGATCATGCCGAAATCTCTGTTCCTTTTATATTTTGTAGTTTGGGACCCCCCGAACAATAATATCCATGCCTGAATGTCGAGAAAAGGATACTTATTTGTGGGTGTTGTACCAAAGTTAACGTTTCATGCATACTCGAGGAGTTCCACGGATCCTCTAGGACTGTTTGGTGCCAGTGATTCTAGATCTGAAACGAGACGTGGTTCAACACTATCACAGATCTATGTGCATGTGAAAATAGTAGGAAACAATATAAATGACTGGGTTGCGCGCGGAATCCATTTCTGTTCTTTTGAATTTGAAAACTCGAAGGTGCACGATTGCCGGTCAGAAAACTTCGGCGGTTCTATTTATACCTCGATAATATATATTATTGATGTTAATATTATAATTGTATTATATTATAATAGTCTTATTTATATCTTGATCCGCATTTAAAAGAAATTAAAGAAATTTGCGATTTTAATGATATTTGAATAAAATCTATTTTTTGTATAAAAATTGATAGTTTTTGATTAAAAATTCAACTTTTCGATTGAAACATCAACTGTAAATATTTTTTGGTTGCAAAGTCACTTATTTTATGGTAAATGCTACTATATTGATAAAAATTAAAAACATCATATTTAGGTTGAAAATTCTATTATTCACTTAAAGTTGAACTTCTTAGTAAAAAAATTAATTTTTTCTTATTAGGTATTCATAATTATAGTTAAAAGTTCAATTATTTGCCAATAAATTAATTTTTTTGTTAAAAATGTTACTGTTTTGTAAAAAATGTATCTTTTGGGCGTTAAAAGTCAACAATTTTATAAAAAGTTTAACTATTAGGTCGACAATTAAAATTTTGGTTGAAAAATCATATTTTTGGGTTAAAAATTCAGCTTTTTGTGGATAATAATCTTCTTGACTTTAAAATTAAATAATTTCGTTGAAATTTAATGTATTTTGTTGAACATTGACCTTGTTTGGTAGAAATTTAATCTTTTTGGTTGAAAATTTGTCATTTTTGGTTAAAAACGCAAATGTTCGGTTGAAATATCAACTGTACATCTTCTTGGGTTTAAAAGTCGATTATTTCACTAAAAGTTGAACTACTTTGTAAAAAAGTACGTTTTTTAACAAGGTTTTATTATTATGGTTAACAATTTAACTATTTGGTTGAAAATTGAACTCTGTAATAGAGCTGTTACCATAGAATAGAGCTTGGAACGGCCCTGCACGAAAGGGTTACTGGGCCGCATCCGAGATCGGCCGTAGCCCCCCGACGGGTCCCGAAGTTATGGGCGACGGAACGTACCGTCGTCAATCTCTGCTCGTTCGCTCAGTCGTTCACCGTTTTCCAGCCAGTGCTAGTGTGCACGTGTTTTCGATCCCACTCTGGACTGCCTCCTGGAGATCTTCTCCACCCCGACGCCGCACGCCCCGCATCAACTTATCATTTGGAGGTTCAACCCCAGCTTTCACCACTCTGGCCGGAAATACCGGGTTACGATCTGCCCACCGGTTACAAGAATATAAGTGGTGATGAAACTCGCATTTTAACCCTAAAAGGAATTTGAATTGTTATTGTGTCTTCACCTTCTTCTCGGCACTCCATTTCCCTATATCCCTCCTCAGCATTACCTCCGCAATACCTGGTGCCCAAATAGAAAAAACCCACAATCCTTGTCCTTTCAAATTTCAAACGTGCCGAGGAAAAAGGGACAAAATTTTCAAATTAAACTCTTACTCTGAATTCTTAGTAACTCGTTGCATGCTATTTGATCTATTGCCTTGCCTTGAAATATTATAAACCTATTATTAGGATATATTTTATGATAATCAAATTTGATACCAATATTTCTGGAAGATGATGTTTATAATATGTGTATTGGTACGATTTACATGTATTGTAATATGCTTTGATATACTTGTATTTTATGAGTTTTATGTGATTGACCATTGTATTTTGCATTTTTAGTTCATATGTACCATGAAATGTTCAAGAAATATTGCGCATATAGATTTAAATGACAAGTGAAAGTAGCTATTCGTTTAGATTAAACCAAAAATGGAAACAATCAATCCAAGTTTAAAAAAGAATAAAACTGGGTCTAAAAATAATATTACTTAAGTTTAAAGTCAGTTTTCGAAAACAAAAATAAGGAAATAAAATATTAGCATAAGGAAAGATGAAACCTGAAAAGAAAAACATTCATTTTTATTTTTACTGAACATTCCAAGCGCCCGACTTGACGAAACTTCCAAGCGCGTAAACAAGTTCGCACGTGCAGTCAGCAATACTCGCGAATCGAGGTAAGGTCACGCAACGTGTATCATAAACAGAGGGTCAGAGAAAGAAAACAAACACTTTTTCGAACTCTGTGACAACTTACTATTAATTAAAATCTTAATTGAAATATTCGAAAATAGACTCTAATATTCTCATCGAAATGAAAATGAAATAGAAACCGCTTATATAGATAGATTATAAGGTGTTACATTTATACAAAATTAAAATAAATAAAAATTAAATGAAACTCAGATAGGTTACAGTCAAGATAATAATGGATAACCCCACGAAAATGGAGAGCGACCATGATAGTTTAGACCTGGAAGGTGCC
>NC_046659.1:21565473-21568339 GCF_010883055.1 Belonocnema kinseyi | reverse complement strand
TTCATTGGCTCCCCCAACTCTAGATTGGTCGGCATTGTTGGCCGACCTATTGTCGGGAGCCCTGCGCGTTCTGTTGTTTTGAACCGCACTTACTACAACTATTTTTGGTGTTGTCATTGTTGTTCCCACGAGAAGCTAGGGAAAGGAGTTCGTCCATCCTTGTAGAGCCCTGCATGCAAGGATAAGGCTGCGTACTCTGAGAGGTCGCCCGGTATCCCAGAGTCACCGTTCTAGACACCTCACCCAGGTGCCATTCAGCTTTCGGCACGGTTTTCACACCTCCGCTTGGGGGTTAATTCCTTCGGGACCACCCCTGGACAATTGTCCGCGACTGCCTATTTATTTTTGTAACCATATTCAGCAGAAACCCTTGGTACAGGGACCCTCTATCCGCAACCCGAGGACGCGTTCGGTGGCTTTGTCATAGGCCCTTCGGTTTGATCTATTTTGTGTATAAAAGTTTATTTTTTAAGTGAAAAACCTACTGTTGTATTTTAGGTTTAGAATTCATCTCGTTTAAATAAAAACTCAATTATTTGGTTGAAAAATGAATTATTTTTTTGAAACTGTAACTATTTGGTAAAAAAGTCTTCTTTTCTAATCAAAAAATACTTTTTTTAAATTCTTATTTTTTATTTCAAGTTTCATCTCTTTCGTTGAAAACTTAACTGTTCTGATGGAAATATGTTTTATATGTTAATTAAAATAAATTTTTGAAACTGACAATTGATCTATACCATTTTCGGTTAAAAATTGACCTTTTTTAGTTAAAAATTTAACTATTTATTAAAAATTCGTCTTCCTTTGCAGAAATTAAATTGTTTTATGGAAAACTGTTACTTTTTAATTAAAAATTTAACTTTTCAGTTGAAATATCAACTGTAAATATTTTTTGGTTGCAAAGTTACTTATTTTGTGGTAAATGCTACTATATTGATAAAAATTAAAAACATCATATTTGGGTTGAAAATTCTATTATTCACTTAAAGTTGATCTTCTTATTAAAAAAATTAATTTTTTCTTATTAAGGATTCATAATATAGTTAAAAGTTCAACTATTTGCCTTTAAATTAACTATTTTGTTAAAAATTTTTCTGTTTTGTAAAAGTGCATCTTTTGGGCGTTAAAAGTCAACAATTTGATAAAAAGTTTAACTATTTGGTCGACAATTATAATTTTGGTTGAAAAATCATATTTTTAAGTTAAAAATTCAGCTTTTTTGTGGATAATACTCTTCTTGATTTTAAAATTAAATAATTTTCTTGACAGTTCATGTATTTTGTTGAACATTGACCTTGTTTGGTAGAAATTTTATCTTTTTGGTTGGAAATTTATCATTTTTGGTTAGAAACGCAAATATTCGGTTGAAATATCAACTGTACATCTTCTTGGGTTTAAAAGTCGATTATTTCACGAAGAGTTGAACTACTTTGGAAAAAAATACGTTTTTTAACAAGGTTTTATAATTATGGTTGACAATTTAACTATTTGGTTGAAAATTGAACTCTGTAATAGAGCTGTTACCATAGAATAGAGCTTGGAACGGCCCTGCATGAAAGGGTTGCTGGGCCGCTTCCGAGATCGGCCGAAACCCCCCGACGGGTCCCGAAGTTATGGGCGACGGAACGTACCGTCGTCAGTCTCTGCTCGTTCGCTCAGTCGTTCACCGTTTTCCAGCCAGAGCTAGTGTACACGTGTTTTCAATCCCGCTCTGGACTGCCTCCTGGAGATCTTCTCCACCCCGGCGCCTAACGCCCCGCATCAACTTATCAGTTGGAGGTTCAACCCCAGCTTCCACCACTCTGGCCGGAAATACCGGGTTACGATCTGCCCACCGGTTACAAGAATGTAAGTAGTGATAAAGCTCGCATTTTAACCCTCAAAGGAATTTGAATTGTTATTGTGTCTTCACCTTCTTCTCGGCACTCCATTTCCCTATTTTCCTCCTCAGCATTACCTCCGCAATACCTGGCGCCCAAAAAGAAAAAACCCACAATCCTTGTCCTTTCAAATTAAAACCTGCCGAGGAAAAAGGGACAAAATTTTCAAATTAAACTCTTACTCTGAACTTTTAGTAACTCGTTGCATGCTATTTGATCTATTTCCTTGCCTTAAAATATTATAAACCTATTATTAGGATATATCTTATGATAATGAAATTTGATACTAATATTTCTGGAAGATGATGTTTATAATATGTGTATTGGTACGATTTACATGTATTGTAATATGCTTTGATATACTTGTGTTTTATGATTTTTATGTGATTTACCATTGTATTTTGCATTTTTTGTTCCTGTGTGCCATGAAATGTTCCAGAAATATTGCGCATATGGATTTAAATGACAAGCGAAAGTAGCTATTCGTTGAGATTAAACCAAAAACGGAAACAATCAATTCAAGTTTAAAAAAGAATAAAACTGGGTCTAAAAATAATATTACTTAAGTTTAAAGTCAGTTTTCGGAAACCAAAATAAGGAAATAAAATATTAGCATAAGGAAAGATGAAACCTGAAAAGAAAAACATTCATTTTTATTTATACTGAATATTCCAAGCGCCCGACTTGACGAAACTTCCAAGCGCGCAAACAAGTTCGCATGTGCATTCAGCAATACTCGCGAATCGAGGTAAGGTCACGCAACGTGTATCATAAACAAAGGGTCAGAGAAAAAAAACAATAATATTCTCATCGAAATGAAAATGAAATAGAAACCGCTTATATAGATAGATTATAAGGTGTTACATTTATACAAAATTAAAATGAATAAAAATTAAATGAAACTCAGATAGGTTACAGTCAAGATAATAATGGATAACCCCACGAAAATGGAGAGCGACCATGATAGTTTAGACCTGGAAGGTGCC
>NC_046659.1:21563216-21565373 GCF_010883055.1 Belonocnema kinseyi | reverse complement strand
ATAAAAATTAAATGAAACTCAGATAGGTTACAGTCAAGATAATAATGGATAACCCCACGAAAATGGAGAGCGACCATGATAGTTTAGACCTGGAAGGTGCCGCTGCACTTTCAACCGAAAACGCAGATTTAACCAAGGTCGCAACAATACCAATAATCCGAAACATAGAAGTAATGTCACCTAAAAAGACTGGAACTATGCCTAAAACAACGAATAGGTCAATAGGTCGTGGTAGGAGTTTCACGATAAAAAAAACACAGAATGCACAGTGAATAAAGACAGACCAAACCAAGATAGATTAATTCAGACAAGACAAGTAGAAACAACTCAAATTAAAAACGATACATTCTTTTGGGATAACGAAAATTTACCCATAATAGGCGCACCAATACAAATAAATAATACGAGACAAATAGATAACGAAACTTTTGAACGGGACTAATTTTTAGAAAACAACACAACATGCATTTTAGAAACGGACAAACTTATAGAAAGCGCAGAGTTCAACGAATTTATGAACCAACAAAGGGAAAGATTTTGTACAGAAAGGGAAGAAAGGGCAAACAACTTAAGGTCTAGATTACACCCATCAGCTCATAGTTCTTTTGAAAATAGACATGAAACAATAGAACCTAATTACATGAAAAATAAAACTCAAAACAAAACATATCACATAGAATTTCGACAACAAGTAACAAATCAAACAGACACTCTTTATTCCACACAAATAACTCAAATACAGATTACGAATCCGACAATAATTTTAATATTCAAACAATACCAGCTACTTATTTCCTTTCGGCATGATACAAACACCATTCCAAATTATGAGCAATTGGCCCATTAAATTCCGGAATAATAAAGAAGACAGCCCCGCGCATTTTCTGGAAGAATTAAAAAGATTCAAAAGGGGTTATAAGATTAATGATCGAGACATCTTAGAAAACTTAGACGCACTGTTGATCGAAGATGCAAAAGATTGGTGCGAAATAAATAAAAATTCTTGGCGATGTTTATCGGATTTTACCGAGGATTTCGAAAATGCGTATATCGACGAGCGATTTTCAGGAGAAATTGGGCAGAAAATAAAATTTTGTAACCAAAAAACTACTCAAGACATCCACTCATACCTGACAGATATTAGGAAACTATTTAAAAAACTATATCCTAGAAAAAACCGCGTAGGGGAATTGCGCAGAACTTACGAAAATCTCAGAATTGAATATAAAATGTATGTAAAACGAAATGATTTTGAAACGTTTGAACAATTAGAAGATTTAGGCAAAGAATGGGAAACTGAGCTAGCCAAGTCGAAAGTTAGAGGGCAAGTATCACAAATTACGGAACCTAAAATTAAAGATGAAAATGAACAAAAGCGTAACAATAATAACGGGAATAAAAATAATACAGAATTTAAAGAACATGAAAGTGATCTAAATGATAACCAAAACGAAAACCAAAATAATCAGGGTAAACAATCAATATAAAAATCGATTGCCATTTTCACCATTTGGATTTTCATCCCTACAATTTTCAAATCAATATCAACAATATTTTAAACCTAGATTTGAATCAAACTTTCAACCGAGATTCCAAACACATTTTCCAACCTAGATTCCAAAACAATAGACCAAAATATCCATTCAATCCTTACAACCAAACAAATCAAATGATATTAGGCTCAATTGAATGTCAAAAAAGTCCAGTGATCGAATTCCCAACAGAAAAAGCGGAAAATAGTTCAGGAAATAATAACAATGAAAATAAACGAAATTCTCAGAATTCAAATTACGGGAATAAAAACCAAAGACGGCATAATAATCCTCAGACGTATTACCAAAATAAATTCCGATTCAGATAAAAATCAGAATTTAAATTCGCGCAAAGACGATAAAATAAACAATAGTAATTGTTATCATTGCGGATTACCGGGCCATTTCAAAAGAGAATGTCCATACTATGAGTACAACCAAGGAAACTGGAAGGGCGGGTATTAGGACAGAAAATTTCTCAATCTATTACCGAAACGCCAGAATTTTTAAATTCGGATAAAGATGAAATAACGGAAACACGTTTTCATCTAATGACCAAGTTCAAAAGTAGTTTATTTCGAATTTTAGTCGATACTGGTGCCACACATTCATACGCTGGCAAGGA
>NC_046659.1:21560111-21563116 GCF_010883055.1 Belonocnema kinseyi | reverse complement strand
GAAATAACGGAAACACGTTTTCATCTAATGACCAAGTTCAAAAGTAGTTTATTTCGAATTTTAGTCGATACTGGTGCCACACATTCATACGCTGGCAAGGAAACGCCGGAAAAATTCCAGAATACAAAAATGTCAATTTTTAAACTGTCTCGCGAAAGTTGATGGTTGCGAAAGGCGAAACAGTCCATATAATTCGTCAGTTAGGGGCGGTGGCTTAGCCGCCGCGGGTTTCCCGCTGTCATCAATGTTATGCATCGAAAGCAAACGGAAATGCCATAAAAGTTGTATATTGCATAATACTGGAATTAAATCAACATACAATTTTAAGTATTTATCAAAGAATTTGGGTTGGAAAAATGTAAAGTCGATAGTGGAATTTGAAGTATGCTTGAAAAAAACTCTTAGAAAGTAAAATAGAAATAAAAAAGTTAATACAGAACATAGAAACTGTATTTTTCGAATTTAAATTGTAAAAATTGTATTTAAGTTGCCCAATATTTACTTTCCGAAAATTCCAAATCACATTTGAAATTTGTACACAGCTTAAGGAAAACTCTGAATGCGAAATTAATAGAGAAACATGAGCTTAAATACAGAAAATGTTAATTTTTTTAAATTATAAAAATTATACTCTAGTTATTGAATCCAGTATTTAGAATTTCGTAATCAGTCGTGAAATTCTAACATAGCCTGCAAAAAGTCTTCGAAAATTTGAAATTTATATAGTAGATTTTAAAAACTGCCCCCCCTCGCACATTCCATCTTCCCTCTAAATTCTCTTATGAGCTATCCGGGGCCCAAAGAAAATGCGTGAAAAATTTGCTGCCGATAAGTGATAAACTACGTTTGTGCCCCCCGTCCTGATCTTAATCTCGCCTATCCCCATATACTCTCACGGCATGCCTGGAAGCCCAAAGAATATGTGTGAAAAATTTGGGGGCTAATGATCAAATCCTAAATTCTTATAAAGATCATTCTTTTTAGGCCACTTTATTTTATGTATTTCAAAAACTGTACCCCCTCCGTCTACACTCCATCATCTTTCAATATTCTTACGACCTGACTGGGAGCTCAAAGATTATGTGTGAAAAACGGATGCTGATTCGTTAAAAATTGCATCTGTGCTCTCTTCCCCACCTGCATTATCCTTTCGCATGCTCACTCAAACTCTTACGACTTGCTTTGGAGCCCAAACTCGGGTTGCGGATAGAGGGTCCTTGTACCAAGGGTTTCTGCTGAATATGGTCACAAAAATAAATAGGCAGTCGCGTGTGACCACCCAGGGGTGGTCCCGAAGGATTTAAACCCCAAGCGGAGGTGTGAAAACCGTGCCGAAAGCTGAATGGCACCTGGGTGAGGTGTCTAGAACTGTGAGTCTGGGATACCGGGCGACCTCTCAGAGTACGCAGCCTTATCCTTGCATGCGGGGCTCTACAAGGATGGACGAAACCCCTTTCTCTAGCTTCTCGTGGGAACAATAATGACAACACCAAACATAGTTGTAGTAAGTGCGGTTCAAAACAACAGAACGCTCAGGGCTTCCGACAATGGGTCGGCCAACAATTCCGACCACTCTAGAGCTGGGGGAGCCAAAGAAAATGGATTCAATGCGATGGATCGGCGGAATCTCGGGACCTTTAGGTGGACGGAGCGACTGAATCACGACTTGCTAGAGTGCTATAATGCAAGTGTGGCCCCTGAACGGGGTTACGTGGCACGGCTGCATGCCCTGTGGTGCGAGAAACACCCGGAGCTATCGCACTTTTCGCACCAACGTCTGCGAATCCATGCCGAACTACTCCGAAAAAGGGGCTATGTAAGCGGAACGCCTACTCTACTACAGTTAGAACAAGCCGGCAACTGAGAAAGAGAGGCGACACTAAGACCAACCGCGGACAGGCATCCAATAGAGGAAGAGCGATGCTTATTGACCCGGAGAAACATCTACACCAAGGTTTCTCTCAAGCCTAAAGATCTGGTTAAAATATATGACGAGCTTCGTAGACATTTTTCCGAACAATCCGACCTCTGGGCTATCAATTATTGTGTGTATAATGCAGCGAGAGCTTTGGCCGATGCGAACCGTAAAACAAAACAAATGCATCAAGTTGCCACAAAGATAGGTTGGGCACGATAGTACGCATCCCACATTCATCTCGACTCTTCAAGGTCACTCCAATTACTGTCGACCATCCTCCCAAACTAGAGGAGGTCGAATTATTTTGTAGAGAAGTCTACGAAGTTCAGCATAGACTGCACGAAGACTCAGAAAATACAAATAGCTTAAAGGAGCTGTGTGATGCCCTCATAACACCTGATGAAAAATGCCCACCCATCACTACCGAGGAGGTGAAAAAAGTATTAAGAGAGATGAAGAACTATTCCGCACTGGAACCAGATTTATCAAAACCTTCATGTGGAAGAAGTTTCCTTCAACCCATCAGCATTTGGCCCGTGTTTTAACCTCATATTTAAAGTCGGAAGAGCCGAACTTTATATTCTTGACAATTGTTTCTGTTGCACACTCAATGCCAGACATGGTTCTTCTTGACTTCGAGAAGCGAACCATGTTCGTTATCGAATTTTCGGCACCAGCTGATAAAAACATGATAGCCAAGGTTCGCTTCTCGAAGTCAAGAAGAGCCATGTCTGGCCTCGAGTGTGCAACAGAAACAATTGTCGAGAATATAAAGTTCGGTTCTTCCGACTTCAAATATAAGGTGAATATAAGGGTGTTGCAACGATTGTACCCGGAATATTCTGTTAAACTAATCGTCCTTATCATTGGCGCTCTTGGAGGTGCCAAGCTTTCACTCGTTAATAGCCTGAAAAGCATCCCTGCGCGTCAACAATATGCTAAAACTCTTGCGGGTAAAATGCAGAAGGCGGTAGTCCTTGGATCACTCCGTGTTCTCAGGGTGCACGAAACTTTTACCGGATCGCCGTATTGATTCCGTTACAGACTGTAACCACCTATCTCACGGTCGTGAGACGTGGTTGTGGCT
>NC_046659.1:21551069-21560011 GCF_010883055.1 Belonocnema kinseyi | reverse complement strand
CCCCCTCCACAACATTACTTTTTATACATTACAATAACTGACCCATTCCAGCCCCCATACTCTTGCGACTGCCCGGGAGCCTAAAGAAAATGTGAGATAAATCTGATGCCGAGTGGTCAAAAACTGCGAAAGTACCTCCCAAACCCCCTAACCCTCCGCCTCCTACTCTTGCCTCCTGTTTTGGAGCCCAATGAATATATAGCCAAATTTGGTTCTGATTGCCGAAAACTGTAAATTTTCATAAGCAGCATACGCACTGGACCACTTGATTTTATATATTTCAAAAAATGCTTTCCCCTTCACTCCATCTTTACCTTAATACTGTTACGACTTTTGTGACAGCCCAAAGAATAAGTGTAAAAAATCTGATTCCGATTAGTCAGAAACTCAGAATGCCCCCTCCCCTTCGTTATCACCCCTCCCCCATACCATTACGATCTGTTTTGGAGCCCAAAGAATAATTGTAAAAAATTTGATCCCGATTGGTCAGAAACTTCGAATACCCTTTTTTTTATTTTTTTATTTTGAAATTCAAATTGCCGCAAAATAGTATTAAACTAGCAAGGTTGTATATACCTAACAACAAAATTCCCTAGCTTTACGATTTACTATTCGAAGTCCGAACTCTGCAAAGTCGTCTGCTGACCCTCCAGTCATAGACGGTTCCTTGTTTCACTTGTGCCTAACTTTTACAGTCAGCCACCTACTGGGAACCTGACGGTACTAATGCAGGGATGTACGTCAACTAGCGCGTGCCTCACTAAAGATAAATGTGGATAAGCGGAGGATTTATTTGGATAGAACGACTAGCATTTAACAAGATAGGGCTATCTCATATTTAAAAAAAGACAGAAATGTGTTCACTTCGATAAAAAGACTGGGATTCAAGAAGATAGGGCTATCTTATATTTAAAAAAATATAGAAATGGATTCACTTGGATAGGAGAATAGGTGTTCAAAAAGATACACGAAATTTGTTATTGTCCAATGGATAGAAAAGGATAGAGATGGATAAGTGGAGGATGCATTTAGATTGAAAGACCGGGATTCACGAAGATAGTAATATTTTATATTTGAAAAGATAGAAAAAGATTCTATGATATAAGAAGATAGGGATTGAAAAAGAAAGACAAGACTTTGGATTTCCTAACGGATAGAAAAAGATAGGCTTGGATAAGTGAAGGATTCATTTGGAAAGAAACACTAGAATAGGGATTGGGAGTGGAAAGAAAAGGATACATGTGGATAAGCGTCGGATAGAAATGGATAGGAAGATTAGGATTCAAAAGGATAGGGGTGATTGCAGATTGGAAGAAAGATGGAAAATGATCAAAGGGGTAAACCTTGGATCAAGATGAATACATCGGTTCTTTCTTTTTCGATTTAAAGGTTGAAAATGATTCAAACGGATAGAAACTCTATCCATTTACTTCCAGCAGGATAAATAACCCAAGGGGTCTTTGGTAGGGTTCACTTGTTGCCAACCGCACTGACGAGTCCACACAAGTGAGCCCGGAACGAAACACCGCACAGTGCAATTCTCTGCTGGAAATAAAAAGATTCAAAATTCACTTTGATCTATCCCTGTCTATCGCTGACTCAATCAGTTACAGCCACAACTGTCTATCTTTTTCTAGCCATGGTATTCACAACAGTTTATCTTTCTCTATCACTCACTTTATCCCTTGTAATCCCATAGGCCTATTACATTCTCATCAGAGAAGGTATTAGATTTGTGTAAAATTTAACACCCCCCCAGTTTATGTCAAATGTCCACGTTTTGAGACCCTCTGAAACCGAAAAACAGGTTTTTACTAATGTGTCTGTCTGTGTGTATGTCTGTATGGCTGTATGTCTGTCTGTGAACACGATAACTTTCGAAAAAATTAATCTATTAGATTGCCCTTTAGCACACTCGTTTAGTGTCTTAAACTCAAGGTCAAGTTCGTTAGCCAGACATTTTGGATGAAAATTCAAAAAGTGGGCACATTTTGAATATTTTTTAGACCACTTTTTTGAAAATTCCAAAATTCTCTGTACGGTTATTTATAGTATTCAAAAAGTTGAACAATTTATTCTGATGACTTTTTTTGATCGTAACAAAAATTGTTGAAACCACATTTTTTCAAGATTTAAAAATTCTATGTATGGTTGCTTATAGTACTCAAAACCTCAAACAATTTATTCCTATGACTTTTTTCTATAAATAGAAAATCATCAGAGTTAGGGAATTTTCAAAATCCCCCAAAAAACTAAAATGAACATTTTAAGCCAAACAACGCATTATATGAAAAAAGTCTAGAGAAGAGAAACTTTGCTTTTTGAAAGCCCTACAAGATTATGATAACAACTTTTTCAATCTGGTTAAAAAGTTGAAAATTCCAAATTTGATCGTACAAAAAAATTTTGAAACCACATTTTTTCAAGATTTAAAAATTGTATGTACGGTTGTTTATAATACTCAGAAACTCAAACAATTTATCCCTATGACTTTTTTCCATAAAAAGAAAATTATCAGAGTTAGAGCATTTTCAAAATCCAAAAAAAACAACCTGAAATGAACATTTTAAGCCAAACAACGCATGATCTGAAAAAAGCCAAGAGAAGAGAAACTTTTCTTTTTGAAAGCGCTACAAGATTATGATAACAATATTTTCAATTTGGTCAAAAAGTTGAAAATTCCAAATTTGAGCGTGCAAAAAAATTTGGAAAAATTCAAAAATTCCATTGTTTGGTCAAGCTATGCAAGATACGAAAAAAATGAAAAAGCTCAAATTGTGCGCCCTGGAAAGAACTACAAATTTATAATGAATTACTTCTGGATATAAGCTGCGAAAAAAAATGAGACAAAAATTGTACATAAAAAAAAGAGCTATAATTTTTGATAGGACACGTAGTTTTTGCTTTAGTCGTAAAAAATATCATTCAAAATAAGTATATTAAATTTGTTTGAAAAAACGACACAAGGTATGAACTTAAACTATCAGACAAAAGTTGTTCGCCTAAAAAGATCTATAAATTTAATATTAATAATTTTTTGATTGGACGAGTAAATCTTCTTTTAATCGTAAAACATTAGATACAAAATGCAAAAAAGAAATTTCTGGCAAAAGCGCAGAAAAGACGAAAGAGGACATAGGCTCCTATATAGGACCCTGTACATGTTCCTGTATTAGACCTTATGCAGATGCGCAGCAGTTTTGATTCAATCGCAAAAAACAACATTAAAAATAAAAAATTATAAAAACAAGGAAATAAGAAATAGTATGATTAAATGTTTATGCATATTATGAATTGTAATGGCATACATTTATTGAAATAATGCATGTTTCAGAGCAGCTTAGAATACAGTTTAAAGCAAAATAAGAAACAAATACAAAAATAATCATGATTAATACAATTTTCTTTTTATTTCGCAATTTTTTAAAAAGTAATCCCAGGCAGAGTTACATAAAAATGTATTATAATTGATATAAAAGTGTTGTGTATAATGTAGAAAAGTTTACATGGTGGATAAAATCGAGTGCGAAGCACGAGACACGTGATGAGAATCTGTTCGTTAAAGCCAAAAGAGCTTTAATAAAAGAGAGTTCAACATCACAAAGTTACAGTTGTCGGTCCGTTCACCTTTGATTTTAAAAGGTCTGTGCCCGAATGTGGAAGAAATGCAAAGACCAACTGCGGAGTGCGACTGCCATCAGTCGCGTGCCGTAGGTGCGCTCAAACTCTCTTTTAACGAAAGAGAATTCACAATTACAAAATTACAGTGGTGGATGTTTTGAGTCTTAATTTTAAAATGTTTGCGCAAGAATGTGCGAAAATATAAAGACCGAGCGCGTAGCGCGAGGTAAATACATAATCGAGCGCGAAGCGCGAGAACTAACAGTTGCGCGCCCTAGGTGGGCTCAAACTTGCGAGCCGCGCGCGCAGCGCGTGATGAGAATGTGCCCGCGTAGCGGGCAGATTTTCTTTTTCTATCTTTGTTGTTCACAAATGCCTAATTTTATTTATCCCAGACTACTCACTACCAACGATATATCGTTTTAATTTCTATCCATTTGAATCCACTCACACATTTAGTATTCTTATCCGTTTCCAAAATAATAATATATTTCGAATTTCAAACTCTCAAAAAATATTATTAAACCAGCAAGGGTTTATATACCTAACAACAAAATTCCTCAGCTTTACTTCTTTCTAGTCGATGTTCGAACTCTGCAAAGGCGTCTGCTGATTGCTGACCCTCCACTTATAGACGGTGCAAATGATTTCACTTGTGTCTGACTTTTACAGTGAGCCACCTACTGGAAACCTGCCGGTACTAAGTCAGGGATGTACGTCAACTAGCGCGCGCCTCGCTAAGGATAAATGTGAATAAGCGGAGGATTCATTTGGATAGAAATACTAGGATTCACGAAGATAGGACTATCTTTTATTTCAGAAAAGATAGAAATGGATTCACTTCGATAGAAAAATAGGAATTAAAAAAGTTAGAGGAAATATTAGATTGCCTAAAGGATAGAAAAGGATGGAGGTAGATAAGCTGTGCATATATTTGGGTAGCAAGAATGAGATTCAAGAAGAATATCTCAGAATTTAGAACAGATAGAAAGAGATGTGATGAGATAAGAACATATGGATTGAAAAAGGAGGACAAGATTTTGGATTGCCTAACGGATAGAAAGAGGTAGGCGTGGATAAGCGAAAGATTCATTTGGAAAGAAAGACCAAAATAGGGATTGGGAGTGGAAAGAAAAGGATACATGTGAATAATTGGCGGATAGACATGGATAGGAAGGTTGGGATTCAAAAGAATAGAGGTGATTGTAAATTGGAAGAAAGATAGAAAATGATAAAAGGGATAGACGTGGGCCAAGATGGATACATCGGTTGTTTCCATTTCAATCTTATTGATAGAAAATGATTCAAACGGATAAAGAGTCTATTTATTTACTTCCAGCAGGATTCCTAACGGATTTTGATTTTTCTATCTTAAAATTGACTGTAAGGCTTCCAGATATAACATTTAACTGTGCAATTTTCATTCTGACTGAACGGAAATTTGTAATGTAACAACAAACTTAAAATTTGTTTTTGCTAAACTTTTCCATGATACCATTTGTTTTAAGACTTTGAAATTCATTGCAAAAGTCATGAATCAATGTCAAAACTAACTGCAAATCATCTATTAGTGGTTTAGAGGAACAAACAAATTTTTAATAATTTTATAAACAAACTCATTAACAAAAGTCATTTTTTCGTTACTTACAATGATTAGCTAATTTTGACCCATAGCTTTTGTATAAAGTACCTAAGATAATGATGTGCGCTTATAATATGTTAAGAATAGATAATAATTGCCAATTATTTAAACAAACCTTGATACACAAATACACATTTTGCCGATTTTTTTATGAAAAGGCTTGATTTTTTTGCGTAATCAACTTAAATTATTTAGCCTAAGAATCGCTGCTATCATGTTTTTCATAGTGGCTAAAAAATGCTAATTATGCAAACAATTTTTTAAAACAAATACACATTTTGACCATTTTATGATAAAAAGGCTTTATTTTTTCTGTGGAATCAACTCAAAATGTTTTGCCTACAACTCCTTGCTATCATATTTTTCATAGCGATTAAAAAATGTTAATTATTTAAACAATTTTTATAAAAAGATGCACATTTGTACCATTTTTTTATGACAAGACTTGATTTTTTTGTAATCATCTTTAAATGTTTTTCTTAAGAATCCTTGCTATCATATTTTTCATTAAAAAATGTTAATTACTTTAATAATTTCTATAGACAAATGCGCTTTTTGACAATTTTTCATTAATAGGCTTGATTTTTTTGCAGAATTAATTCTAAACATCTTGCAAAAGAATCAGTGCTATCATATTTTTAATAGTGACAGAAAATGATAATTATTTAAAAGATTTTCATAAACAAATACACATTTGGAACATTATTTCATGAAAAGGTTTATTTTTCTTCGAAATCAATGCGAACTATCTTGAAATAGAATCCTTGCTGATATATTTTTCATAGTCACCTCATATATAACATCAAGGATTTTTGGCCAAAAATGGACAAAAATTCTTCATGAATCGTACATTTTTTTAAAGTTTGGAAAAACTTCTGGTAGAAATTCACACGGTGCAAACTTGGTTTTATTTGCACAGAAATTTTTGGTTCAAGCTTCAACGCATTGTTCATAAAAAAAGACATGTAATTACATAAAAACAACTTAAACTTCAAATGCATGCATCCATGTTCCCATAAACCCCACATCTATAAACACCAAAACAAAAAATTTCTGACCCAAAATCAATTAGACTTGAAAAAAATAGTTTTTGACTTCATTTTTGTCATCATTTATGACGTCGTTTTCGGCGACATATTTGACGCCTTTTTCATCGTCATTTTTGACGTTGTCTTCAGTCATTTTTGACGTCGTTGTCGACTAACTATTTTTTGTATTATTTAAAAAATCTGAACACTTCTTATTTATTCATTTCCTTATATTAAAAGAACAGAATTCACATAAGAAAAGTACTATTTATTACTTCTAAAACGCACTGTAAACCAGGGTTATCGGCGCATATGTTGGGAAAAGCAGCGCATGCCTAATTCTGTATTTTAAACGCGATATTGTTTTTCATAGGTGTTGGAACTGACACTTTACAAAGCTACGTTGCAAGTCTTTATATATTTTACATGGAAGATGTAAATATCAAATTTAGAAATGCAGAATGAAGGGTGTGCCACTTAACCCGGGCTTGCGGAAATTAATATTATTTACGGGAACTCACGGGTACAAAAAATGAATAGTGCAACCTTTTTGCTGTTTATATTCAGTTTATTAACGAACAATTTCAGTAACATTACTACATAAAGTAACGACATAGAACTGAACTACCAAAGCTTCCATTCAATAAAAGTCTACTTGCGGAGATCAGTATGTATCAGTCTATTTTCTATCATTATACACAGCGCATAGTCTCATACGCAAGGCTGTCAGCAGATAGATTCTTATTAAATGAAAGCGTCCATGTGACAATATAAATATTCGGGGTTCCACTGATCTTGTGGAAGCTTCGTTCGAACGTAGTAAATTTTCTCAGATAAATACTTCCAAACTTTCTTGATTCTGACTTGTCGTGAAAAGCCAGAAACTCCAGCGTCGGTTATTTTTTCGTAAAGTAAATCTGCAAGTGGAATGAAAGGAAAATTTTAATTACAAGGAAAATGGTATTGTATGACGTCACGAACTACCTACTGCTCAATATTTTTCTCGACTTCTTCTTTAAAGGTAAATAGAATATATTTTTAACAATCAGTCATGTATTTTTTAAATACATGTAAAAAAGTGAAATACCTTTAACGTCTTTAAATACATGTAAAAACGTTAAATACATTTAACGTTTTTAAATACATGTAAAAACGTTTAATACCTTTAACGAGTTTTCCTGTTCTCTAAAATTGAATTAGTAAAATATAACTGATTATCAGTTAAATTCTACTAATTTCTGTGGCTAGAATTGAGTCACTGACAATTAGTAGAATTGTATTGATTGGATTAGTAGAACGAAAATTACTAATTGAATCAGTTATGTGTTGCTGCGCTAATAAAACTGATTGATCAGTTATAATTGTATTGAAGAAATCAGTTAATTTGAAAAGGTTCTGTACTGTTTGTACATATTAATAGATATGAAATTCTACGAAATTATAGAGAAAGGTTAGTGAGTTTGCAAAGTGTACGTTTAATACGTAGTGTAATTTGTAAAGTAATTCAAAGGAGTATATTAGACTTGCATTATCGGAAATCTGAATGAAGTTCCTCTCCATTGAAATGAAGAATCGATCCTTTCCTTCTCCTCTGACACAAATAATGTAAGGTTGAATATTGGACGTTGCCTCATCTCTCACGCTTTGCTGATAACCATCTAGATTTGTTCAAATGTGAAACATCGTCACATATATTTTTAAAGATTGTTTAAGTTCTTGATATTAATTGTACATATAATTTATTGAAAAGCTTTATTCGCTATAAATTATTAAAAATCTTTCTGTAAATATTCTTAGTAAAGCAGTATCCGGTACTTTTAACTCAACGTGAAAATGTGGCATTCCCATTTCACTGTTTATTTGAACTGTTTGTCCTTTATTACCTTTAAACTGAAAACAAAATTAAAAATTAGTTAAATTTATCATAAACCCATAAATTCATTATTAAATAAATGCGAAATAAATAAGTTTCGCATATAATTATGTATTAAGAATGAGACAATAAACCAGAAGTAGTATAAACCTTTTTTGCTGCCTTTCCTACTTTGTATTCCTTTGCCCGCTTACCAAGTACAAAATTTGTATTGGGTAGTAATTCCGGTAGAATTGAAACAGCCCTTAAGTTATCAATAATAATAAATAAATTTATATATTAATAATTGAAATTAATTAATGAGTACTTAAGTAAAGTTATGAAAAAAATTATAGTAAAAAAAAACTTACCATCTTTAATCGTAGCTAGGGCTTCTTTATAAATTTTCGGTTTTTCCATTTTGCTGTAGGCAAACATTTTTTGGACATAAGAAGCCGAAAAAACACCCAAAAATTCGTCCTTGAAATCTATGCTCATCATTATGCGCTTGAATTCTTCCTGAATCTATTGAAGGGTTTCAAAAATTATAAATAATCGAATAAATATCATAATGTATAATTTTCAAGGCTGCCACTCAGGAATCAGTTTCATTAAAAGTAAAAAGCGCAACTATTGCGCTTTCGAGTTTCAAAATAGTAATGTTTGAATCTATTCACAATTATTCAAATACAAACAGTATACTCTCTAAATCTGAATCAGTTAAAAATAACTGATCGTCAGTCAAATCTGACTGATTGAAAAAGCAAGAAGTCAGTCACTGATAATCAGTTAAAAACTA
>NC_046659.1:21536713-21550969 GCF_010883055.1 Belonocnema kinseyi | reverse complement strand
ATTTTATCAGTAAGACTCCGAAATATGACTGATACTTCAGTTGAACATTGTTGCACTGATTGAATCAGTTAGATTTTAACTGATTCAAATTTAGAGAGTAGATATAAAATGATCCTATTTATCAAATTTCGACTAAAATTTACTCAATTTTGAACGTTTATGAACTTTAAATTAAATATAATTAATTAAATATAATTTTGATGAATTTAAATATAAATCCAAAGTATTTTGTAAATTTGAAGTTGTAAGTATTAAATTTTCCATACTCCTAATTTAAACTATATATTTTGAAAAGGAGACTAAAAGTGACTTAAAAAAAGAGAAAAGGTAAAAAAAGAATTTGTTTGGAGGTTTCAAAAAGACAACCAAAATTGTACATCATCAAATTTCGAGTTGAAAATTTTGAGATTAAAAAAGTGTCAAATATATGCTTCAAAAATTAAGACATTTTACAACTAAGTTTTAAAAGCGAAGAACTTAATATTATAGAATGACAATAACAGTCATTCGTAAAGTTTTTTCTGATACATCTAAGAGTTAGGGGAATTCAACGGTCAGAAAATAAATTCATTGGCATTCCCCTCTTTTTTCAAAGCTTAAAAAAAGCTCTGAACTATTTCACGGCCTTCAAGTTTAGTGTCGACCCTGATGCTCACCAATTTACCGTTGTAATCAAACAGTCGAAGATACAGCTCATGAATTTCTGTAATAGAAGGACTATCCTTTACAATCCAAACGCGCCTGTATTTAAAAGTTTGCTTTAACAACACCGATATTTGTTCTCTTTTGTTAACTCTTGGTAGAGTGAACTGCATTAAATTAATCAAAAAAGTGAAGTAAAATAATTATCATAAAAGTTTTCGTTGTAATGACTGACATTAGTAATATTTTTACGTTTTTTTTTAAATTCTTCCTCCGTAAGCAATTCAACTTCTAATTCATTATCTACACCATGAGTAAAATTATCACTTTTATCATTTCGGCCATTTTTTCTTTGATATTTTTTCTGAGAAGGGGGCAGTGACTTTCTATAGCATTCCACAAGCGGGCTTCTATGAAACCCCTTTTTGTTCTCAGGTCATAGTAATGTTCCTGTAATATTGAATATTGAAAGTATAGAATTTAATTAAAAATTTGTATTGCATCTCAATAATTCAATTGTATTTAAAGGGCAGAATCGATTAAATATCTATTAATTACTCACACATCCATAATCTCCATATTCACTTCGTAGAGATGGAAATTCGGCTACTATACTTTTAGCTAAATTCCGTTTAGCTTCATCTGGAGGATAGCTGAAAATGAAATATAAAATAACAAACAATTATTCTATAATACTGCACCCTACTGAAAATTCCGGTGCTGTCTTGCTCTTCAGACCTTCTGCGTAAAACTTTTTATTTCTAAAGACACTTGCCTTCTGTTTCCTCACGACTCTGAGGAGTCTTTCTTTTGCTCTGGCGTGCTCAAACATAAATCCACATTATCATTTGCATTGCTCTAAATTAATAAATGAATCAATATATTTCTAAATGTTGAAAATTATATTATTTTGAAGCAATTTCAGTTAGAAAATTAGAATTAAACGAAATTGAATTTCATTTAAATCTAAATACCTTTTAAATTAAAATTTATATTATTTTGAATTAAAGTCGCTTGATATCAGTAACTGTATCATTGCCATTTATACATCAAAATTGAAAAATGTTCATTACAAGCTACAAATTTAACAAAATGAAACAATTTAAATTATAACGTTTAAAGTTTAAGTTTAACAGTTTCAAATTTCAACGATTTAAGGCTTTTCATTTAAAACCATTCAGTTTGAAATCGTTTAGTGTTGCACATTCTATTTATAATTGCTTATCTTGCGTAAAAAATGGCACAGGTTGAAAATTCAATGCTTTAGACGAAAAAAAATTGAGTAACGATTTGAAATTGAATAAAAAATTTAAATAGTTTATAAAGTTTTAATAGGACATTTACTACATTTGTTTAAGGGCATCTGACACAGCTAAATACCTATATAACCGACCTCACTTTTTCAGTTCACTGAATGTTTTTTTGAACCTAAGAACATTTTTGTGAATAATATATCCACCTGAAACTTTGGAAAATGTATTAGAGTACAATAAAGTACGTTTAGGTACTGCATTTTGGTAGGAACTTCACTGAAAATTATTTCATCTTTTTTCTGAACCTCGACATTTTTTGAACATTGGTACTTTTTTTATACATAAAATATCGGTCTCAAACTTTGAGAAATGCAAGAGCCGAAAGAAAAATACGTTTAAGTACAAAGCTTTATAATAAAAGATGTACAAAAAAATTTCAACTATCAATTCCATCGGCATCAGCCGGTAACGTTGCACACGAAAATACGAATCCTCTAGAGCCTCGTCTAGTGGCCTCCAGGGTTCGTATTTTCGTGTACAACGTTACCGGCTGATGCCGATGGAATTGATAGTTAAAATATATTTTTCTTACAACTTTTATTATTAAGATTTGTACTCAAACGTAGTTTTCTTTCGGCTCTTGCATTTCTCAAAGTTTGAGTCCGATATTTTATGTATAAAAAAAGTTTCAACGTTCAAAAAATGAGGGACTGAGAGCGACATGTGTGAAGAGCGTAAAATCCGCTCCTCGCAATCTCTTCTCCTGTTTATATTTTCTCAGCGTTACGAGCGAGGGTCCTCGATGCGAGCTTCGCCAGCTTCGCGAGAACGGAGACTGAGTGGCCGAGAGACCACTGGGAAACTCGACATAGCCATTGCGAGATTCTTCGTGATCGCGCGAACGCGGCGAAGCTCGGCGATCTGGACTGCAGGTAGAAATCATGTCGAATTCATTACTAGCGAGCGCCTACTCGTATCATAGATACGTTTTTCGGTATCTACGCCGTTCCCCAGATCCATAGGCTGAATTATAACGAGGAGGAGAAGAGTTTCTTTGTTCGGGGCGTTCATATAGCAGAATCAGGGGCGAATCCAGAAAAAAATTTGTCGTGGTGTTGATGACGGGTTTCTAAAAACCTCCCCTGGATCCGTCACTAAGCAAAATATACATTTCATCAGATGACACTGCGTCACACGCTATATACTTAAATACGTCACATCATTTGCGCGCTTTACTTGAACATTACTTTTAAATTTTCATTTTACAGATGATCCGTAATTAATCTGTTTATATATTTTATTGAAAAATCATATACTTTTTTCAAAAATTCATCTATAGTTGGAAACTCTTTTTTTTCTTCTTAAATTATATTTTCAAGTGATTTATAAATTTAGCCAGTTCAAAATTTATCTCTTAGTTTCGAAATGTTATTACTTTTCATTTAAGACTGAACAGAAATATATTTTTTCACGAATAATTTTATGCTAAATGAGCATGAAAAAGATTCACAATTATAAAACCAGACTTCAAAACTACCTCCCTTCCCGGCTGATTGGAGATAAGAAATAATAATAACTCATAGTTTTTGGCTTCTTCAAAATTAAATGATTTAGTAAAAAATAAATTTTTTACTGGAAACTTAATTAAGTCAGTTCAAAATACACCTATTCTATAAAAAAAATTAACTATTTTCTTGAAACTATTTGGTTGAAAATTCAATTATTTGGCTTAATATTCGACTTTTTATTTGATATTTGAACTATTTGGCAAAACATTAATCTATTGTGTTAAAAATTAATTTGATGACATTTAATTTTTTTTAAAGTAAACATTTTTTTAATCCAGCTGATAATTCTTCCTTTTTGTCCAAAAATTTAGTATTTCTTGGAAAATTAACCTTCTTGTAGAACATATGTTAATATTTTTTAGGAAATTGTTTCTTTAGTACACAATTCACGTCTGGGGTTAAAAGATTAACTACTTTATAAAAATACTGGTTTTTGGGTTAAAAATTAATTTGCTTCAACGAAAAGTGTTACAAAATTTTCCGTTTTTTCAAGAAACTGTTTTTTGGGGTTTAATATTTTTTTAAATAAATTATTAATGATGAATAGTTTGCAGAGAAAGAGATAGAGAGAGCGAGAGAGCGGTCCTTTATGAATAAATTTCTCCAATTTTAACACAATTTCAGTCAATTGAAAACTTAACATTTTTCCTATTAGGTGCCGCAATGGTTACATTTGCTACAAGATATTACTTTTTTCAAACAAATTTAGTCATGCACTAACATTTGTTATTTTAAGAACAAATTATAAAAACAAATGCATATTTTCGGCGTTCTCAAGCAAAAATAAATCGTTTTTTTATCTGATCTTGCTCAAATTATATTTAACAAATTTAGTCATGCACTAACATTTGTTAATTTGACGAACAGATTAAATAAACAAAAGCATATTTTCGGCGTTTTCAAGCAAAAATAAATCGTTTTTTCATCTGATCTTGGACAAATTATATTCAACAAATTTAGTTATGCATTACCATTTGTTAATTTTAAGATCAAATGATATAAACATATTGACAGTAGAACAGTTTTCAATTTTAAGCGTTTAAAATGAAAGTTCAATACATCTCTCATTGAGAATTGTTTCATTTAAACGCTAGAGCAATTACACGCACTATACAATAAAATAAATGTGTATGAATAGAACATTTAAGAGAATGGAACTATTTTAATTCACTTGTGTAGTCGTAAATTAATTTTTAAAACTGAAATTTCAATTATTCAGTTTTTAATTCAAAATATATCTTTTTCAGTTACATTAAAAATACAAATACTAGGTTGGAAATTCATTTTTCTGATTGAAAATTATGGAGTTTAGTTGACAGAAGTTGGGTTGGAAGACGAACTATGTTGCTGAAAACTCGGGTTTTTAGTTTTTTTTAAAATAAGAAATAATTTTTTCCCTGGGAATTAAAGTATTGTTTGTTGATAAAAATGCACTTTTTGTAGAAAACAAAGATAAGAGAACAATAATCAGTGAATTATTCTCTCGAAAATAATTCTTATAAATAATATTAATATTGATAAAACATGTAACTATTTGGTTGAAAACCCGTTTATTTAAGGTGGAAATGTGTTTTATAACTGAAAATTCAAGTATTCCCGTTAAAATGTCATTATTGAAGGTAAAAGTTAGTTTCTTCATTGGAAATTTCAACTACTTAGGTTTAGAAATTAACTTTTTGGTTAAAAATTTAACTACATTTTTGAAAACACGTTTTATCGTTTGATAATGAATTTTCTCCAATGAAAAGTTAACTGCAGGTTTCTAGATGCAAATTTATCTATTTCAGTTTAAAATTTAACTACATAATTGAATAAAAATTAATTTTTTCGGTTGAAAATTGAAACTGCTCTCTTCATGAATTGTGTGTTTGGGTCAAATAATAATGTTTCTAACAACATATTGAACTTTTTAAATTTGCGAATAAATATTCGTTACGAATTTAACTTTATAACTGTTTCATTTCTGGTAGTTTCTTACGTACTAGTATAAAATTAAAGTACTTCATTAAATGTTGTACTACTTGGTTAAAATTTCAGTTGATTCATTGAGGGGCTTAAATATTTTGTTAAAAACTCTTTTTTTAGGTTAACTATTGCTTTTTTAAGTCTCAATTTAACCATTCCATTTTTTATTGAAAATTAGGCTATTGAAGTTTTTATTAAGAATTTATCCTACATATTTGGTTTGTAAATGCAACTGTAGGAAGGAATGTATAACTAAATTCTTAAAATATCATATAATTAATATAAAACTTCACTATTTTGTTAAAAATTAGTATTTTGGATTGATTCATTTTTCTTGGTTGAAAATTCAAGAGTCTTCCAACAATATCGTTTGTTAGTCCACATTTTTCTTGTTTTGTTCAACTAGTTCAACTAGTTTTACGAGAATTCAGCTGTAAATTGTTCATTTAACAATATCTGATTTATATTTGCTGCATTTAAATAAACAGTGCAATATTGCAACATACTAAAAAATATATTATTTTTCATTAAAAACATTTATAAATTGAATGAAAATTGAAAGTAGTTTCTATAATCTGCATAATAGTATTTCCATGTTTCAAATTATTTAATTCTAAGCCAAAGTACAAATCTTCCACTATCTACGGGGAAAATATACTTCAGGATTTTCACTCTAGCCCAGTGGTCGGCACGCTCTTGCCCAGGGCAGGTTACCCTGCCCTAGCTGCCCTACGACCTACTTACAGGGCAGTACCTGCGAGCTTGGCCAGACCACCCCTTTCCTCAGGGGTCCTTTGTTAGAAATGGGAAAAAAATGTGAGATTAAAAAATTCGTAATTTTGCAATCAGTGACTTGAAAGTAATATATTTGGAATCTCCGTATTTTTCCGATAACAAAGACATGTAATTCGTCTATAAAGATTGAAAATTTGAGAAGTATTTAGTATTAAATTGACTGTAAATCTGATGTTTCTTGATATTAAAATCTTTCAAATTTTTTACTTTTCTAGGCAAGTAATATATCATTGGAATCGAAAAAATTCGTAGCTGCTGATAAGGCTGTTTCAAATCGCTAGTTGAAAAATTAAAAATTTTTTAATTTCCGTACTCTGATATGCCTCTGGACAAAAGACCCTCGCTGGTGTAAGCTCATTCACACTAAGGTACATGAATAGACCGAAAAGTAGTAGAAAAAATTAAGTCGGGTGGAGCCTGACCATACCTGAAAATTAAGCAAAAAGTTTGCCGACCAATGCTCTAGCCATAACCGGTTTAACCAGTGCTTGGTGGAGTCAGGGGGAAGGAGAGACGTCAACCCATTGACGAATTTCCCTCTCCGCTAGGTTCAAGTGAGAAGAGCACATTTGTGGAAAGAAAATCGAAAACCCGACCCGATCCCGAGCCGATATATCGACTTCCTGATCCAAAGCAGAGTCAAGCTAAAACCGACTCACGATCCAAAACCAATACCGCAGGCTGGGATTAATTCGCAATCATGTCGATGTCGGAAAAAACATTCTAACGCGTTCCGTTATAGCTGAATCGGTTAGTAAATACTCAATGCGTGCGGCGATCTCGGGTTCGTTTCTTGGTACTTGTGGAGTTTTCAGTGCAGTATGCTTTAGACTCATAATTAAAAAATTTTATTAACAATATGTATAAAAAAATAACTGCGAATATCCTTGACATTTATATCACTTGATATTATTTTATTTTTTTCTGATAAATAACAAAACTTGTTTATATTCATCCATATTGATGTGAGCTTATAGAGAGAATGATTTGATACCACAAGTCCTAAAGTAGTAGTTTGAGCTTTTAAAGAGGGTCTAATTTATTTTAAATACAGACCCTACTTTGACGCTCAACGTGGAAAAACGGCTGATTTTGGCTTATTTCGAACCTACTTTACAGATTCCAGCCTCTACGAAGGCAAGAGATACGGCTTCAAAGTAGGGCCTAAATTTCGACTCTGGTGAAGAGAAGAGAAAAGTAACTTTTCTTATATTTTGTTCGATTCGTGAAAACCAACTCCATTTTGTCCACAAAAAAAACTTTTCTTCATTATGCTCAACACTTTTATATCAAATATAATAAATTTTTATGTAAGTCTGCCTGGGATTGCTTATTAAGATATTCCAAAATAAAGTGCAAGTTGTATTTATCGTGTTTACTTTAATACTCGTTTCTTATTTTGCATTAAATTATATTCTTAGCTAAGCTAAAACATGTAACATTCCAATAAATTGATATCATTACAATGTATAATATGCATGAAAATTAAAACATGCTGATTCTTATTGCATCACAATTTAATATTTTGATTCTCAATTTTGTTTTTCATGAAGAAAATAAAAACTACTCATCCTATAAAAAAAGTGATTCATGACAAATTTGTAGAACTCTTTTAGTTGCAAATTTTTTGTCGATCTATCTCTTTTCGTATTTTTCTTTGTTTTAACTTATTTAGTTGTTATCTAAAATTGTATCAACAACGATCGCGCCTAACAGACAAACACCGACGTAAAACTTGTTTTTCTGACTCAGGGGGCCTCAAAATATCGAGATTGAATGAAATTCGCGAAAGTCATTTTTCGCATAAAACTAATACCTTCTCATTATGGATGATAATGCAATTAATTTTTTTTTGTGATCAACATTTGAATTTCCGATTTTTTAAAGCAAAATTCAAAAAGCTAATAAAAGAATAATGCAGAACCTTGGAAAATAACGTTTTTCTCTTTTACACGTTTTTTCATATCACGGTTTTTTTGACTTCAAATGTCCATTTTCGTTTGGTTTTTTGGATTTTGAAAATCCTATAACTTCTGTAATTTTGATTTTATCTGAACAAGCCATAGGGATAAATTTACATATTTTTGTGTCCTATAAATAAATGTCGACAGAATTTTGATTTTTTAAAAAAAGCTGTCTCAAAAATTTTGGAGAAGCTTAAACTTTTTGAATTGTTATCAGAAATGGCTGTTTAGCGCACCTGGAGATTTGATTAAATTCGCGAAAGTCATTTTTTGCCTAAAACTAATACCTTCACGGTATGAATGAGAATGTAAAAAGAGGATTTTTGATGTTTTTATATTTTTAAATATCGACAATCAAACTGGTCATTGTTGACATTTCAGGTGTGGATATAGTAATGGTGGTTTTTAGGAGGGCAGGTAACTGTTTAAAAACATTTGTATTCGACAATCCTTGCCGGCAAAATCTTATTTTTTGGCCTTCTAATTGATTTTAGGAAAATAAAAATTAGAAAAATAATTTTTTTATTCCATTCATATGAACGTTCACAACTGAATTATATTAATAATTAAACTAATTTGTTTCTAGAAAATAGATCTTCTTCATTAAAGAATCATCACTTTGCTTGTAAATGTAATTGTTTTGTTGCAAAATTCGGTTTTGTCGGATTAAAATTAACTTTTTTGATGCAATTCCTTCTCTTTTTTTCGTCTTTTTTATTTTTATTATAATCAAATACAAATAAAATAACATTGAAAGGAAAAAAAGAGAAGGAAGGGGATGTGTTACGCTGCCTTCTCATTTTCTTTCCTATTTTTTATTTTTGTCTGAAATTTTGTTGTTGTTTTATTTTCAGATTACAATAGGATTTTTTGTTTTTGTTTGTTCGTTGCTGTCCAAATTTGGTCCTTGGATTCTGGTTTTTAAATTTTTTTAACAGGAGTTTGCATCAATTTGATTATTGGACGCTAAATAGGAGTTTTAATTTGGATTTTAATCTAATTTAAATTTATTAAATTTTTATTTACTTTTGTATTGGTAATTTATATTTTTGGTTTAAAATTAAACTAATTTGGTAGAAAGTTAAAATGCTTGTTCAGAAGTGAAGGATATATTATTTAAAAATGAAAGGATTTAATAGAAAATTATTAAATTTTCTGTAATGATGGACGTTCTTCATTATTCCATGTCAGTACAAAGATACTGGTAACTTGGAATAAAATGTTTAAACAAATTATTGTGCAATTTCCTCGGCCAGCGACATACCCAGGATTTTTTTGGGGAGGGCCTTCGATTTTTTTCCGACGGGGGCTTCGGATGTGTATATAGGCAAAGAGTGGGGGAAAAGTTAATTGAATAATGAAAAAACGTAGTTTCGGGTGCCCAAACTTCGCCCCTGGCTAAGCCTGTTCTCGGCAAGGCTCGCGAAGCTCGCGGCGAGATTCTTCATGAAGAGGATTCGAGTAGCGTCCAGTCTCGCTGCGAGTTCTCTCGGCAAACAAGAAGCGCGCCTTTAAGTTTCGCGTTGCGCATTGCAAGGCTTCGAGGTTCACCCTGTTTCCCTTTCCTTCGCGTAAGCAGAGTCGAGCACCACAGCTGGCCACAAGTTGCTCAAATATTCCGATAGGAGACTCCCCGAAATCACTTCTCTTCTCCCCACAACCGAACTCGTGACGCCAAGTTAAGTCACTCTACTCGAGGACTGCGGAGAGAAGAGGTTGATCTGCCTTCCGAGACTCTTTGGCTCGAGAAGAGAAAGGGGCGAACGACGCTTCGCTCCTAGTCGAAAAATGTCGAGGTTCAGAAAAAAGATGAAATAATTTTCAGTGAAGTTCCTACCAAAATGCAGTACCTAAACGTACTTTATTGTACTCTAATACATTTTCCAAAGTTTCAGCTGGATATTTTATTTACAAAAAAAGTTCTTAGGTTCAAAAAAACATTTAGTGATGAATAGAAGATTTTTGAAAAAATTCCAAATTCAACGAGGTCGAGATAATACGTTTTTATAAATTTTGTTCATGTTTTTGCAATCATCAAAGTATTTATTAATTCTGAAGAATTTTTTATTCGATTTTTCTTTTACAAATTTTACTTTTTATTTGTAAAAGTAGTTATTTCTGTAATTTGTTACTATTTATAATCAGTACATGCAAGGTGGAAGTTTCCAATTATTAAAACAAAATTTTGTTATGCTTTTTGTATGTTTAGTTTTGAGTGATCATTAATTTGAAGAGCGAATATTTCATATTAAATATTTTCTTTACCAGTTTTGAAGTATAACAATAGGGAGAAGTATTATATCAAATGGCAATAACAATTGAATTTGATCGACGCTTTCACAAAACTGAGCTAATTTTTCAATGGATTTGATCAAGACCTCAACTTGGAACAAATAAGTCGTAATAATTTTTAGACGTTCCTTTTGCCCTGTCTTAAATGTTGATTTAGAAATAATGAAAGTCTTATTACTACCTATCCTTTCAAAAGAATATACATTTTTTTAACTTGTGTCATATCTTTTAGTACTTTTGGAACTAAGAAGAACGTGCGAAATGGAGACACATATATAACAAGAGAAAACTGAGAAAAACGTTCATTTCGATCCGGGAAATCCGGGAATTCGCCGAAAATTTGAAAACGAAATTTCTCTTGACACCCTGCATCAATGGCACCTTGAATCACTTAATAAGTAAAAAATTAAAGAGTAAAAATAAAGAGTAAAAAATTATATGTATTCTGTCATGTGGTTTCAGCTATGAATTCTTAAGGTTTTTAATTATATAATTCGTAAATAAATAATGGTAGTGAAGCAGTAATACGTATATATTACCTCTGCAATATTTTGCTAATTTTAATTTACAATTATTCCTTTGAATAGGTGTATATTGGTGGTGGGCGATAAGTATACGAGGATGTGTGGGCCCTGATGCTTATGAAAAATGATTCGCGATTCAGTCGAGACATGGCCGAAGCATTGTGGGGCAGATATACTCTGCGCCAGAGATGTATTCGTAAAAAAAATTCCAGAAATGAAGAGGTTGGGGAAGATGATAGCATAAAGCCTTTGACCCCAGAAAAGTACCAGCTTGTTAAGGGTATATTGTCAAAGTGCCTACCTGACAGGAAAACCGGGAAATGAGCGGAAATTTGATTTGCAATATTAATATGCAAATTACAAGTGTTTAAATAAATTTTATTGCTTGAATTCTCAGTTCGGACAAGGAATTTCAGTAAAAAATTAAAATATTGAATTTGGTACAGGGAATTCGAGTGAAGAATTATCATTTTGACAATTGGGGCAGTAAATTTCGATAAAGAATTATAATTTTCATTTTAAGTTCACTTCAGAACAGGAAATAATGTTAAGGATTTTAATTTTTAGTTTAGGACTTGCAGTTTCCGTAAAGAATTGAAGCGGGGACAACTGAGTTTTGAGTATAATTTATGAATTAAGGTTGAATTGTTTTGGATTTTGAAACATTTGAATACATTTAAATATCTAATTTTTGGGTAAAAATGTCAAAACTTTAATTTTTCTCACTGAAATAGATGTAGAAAGCGAGAAAAGAAGATTTTTTAAGAATCCTGAATTTCATCAAAAAATTCTAAAACTCCGAAGCCAAAAGTAGTGGTAACTTGGCTGACAATTCGGTTATTCTAAAAACATAAATTTTTAGCTGTACAAGATAGGAAGTCCAAGCAGATTTGACAGGCCTCAGATTTGCCGCACTGTTAATACTTTTTGATACTTTTTTAAGAGACGACACTATGTTGTTACTATTCCGAAAAAAATGAAACGAAATACACATTTTTTGCTTACAATCCTTCGCCAATGCTCCGTAAGGTTTTACCCCCCCCCCACCCTCTTTTACGTAATTTTTGACGACTAAACTTCTTTCATCAATTTCTTTAGGGGTTATCCAAAAATATTTTCAGACTAAGTAGTTGAGTTAGCAACAAAGAAAGATGCATTTTCCACGAAAAATGTAATACTTGATATTTTAACCAAGAAAAGCTTTTCGTTTCAAATAAAGAATAGTTGAATACAACCAGAAAGTACAAATTTCCAACAATATAGTTTATTCCTCAACTAAAACAGATGAATTTCTAATCGAAGAGTTCTATTTTTAACCAAAAAGTTAAAATTACTTGAAAACAGTTGAATTTTCGAATAAATATCTCAATTTTGTACCGAAAAAATGAATTTCAAACACAGAATATTAATTTTCTACCAAAAAGATACATTCTCAACAAAATACATATATTTTTAACCAAATAGTTAAATTGATAACCACAAAGTTTAACTTTCTATTATAAATACGAATTTAAAACATTCACTAAATTTTTCAACTAAATTCATTAATTTTTCATTTATACTTTTCTCGTGTCTAAACATTTTTAAATAAATAAATGAATTTGCATACTTTGAAACATAAATTTTATCTACAAATAGACAAGCAAAATTTTTTTTAAGAGAACCATTTTTAAATGAAAAACGAATTTTTGAATAAAACAATTCATTTTGTATCAAACAGTTGAATTTTCTACCACATTATTCAATTTTCAAGTCAAAACGACGAATTTATTATAAAACAGTTAAATTTTTAACACACAAATATAAATTTCCAATAAAATAGTAAAATTTGTAGTTAAAAAACTTAATTTTCAATTTGAAAAAAACGTAATTTCAACTAAAATTATTAATCTCCTAACAAAAATAGTTGCATTTAACTGGCAAAGACGAATGTTTTAACAAAATAATTGAAGTCTCAACTAAAGCAAATTAGTTTGTTTTCAACCAACCAGCTGTAATTTTAATTTCAAAAATTGATTTTCTACGAAAAGGCGAATTTTCAACAAGGTACATACGTTTGCAACCAACTAGTTTAATTTTCCACCAAAATGTTGAATCTCGAGACAAAATTTCGAATTTTCTACAATATAGTTGAATTTTCAAACCGAGAATATGAATTTTCAACAAAATAGTATATTACGTAACGCCTCCAACGGTCGCGGCAACTTTTTTAAGTTTAACAGTGGAAAGTACGAACTCCAAATTACAACACACATCCTAATTTTGTATATACAACATCATCGAAAAAGATGTCAAAAATGGCGTTAAATTATTTTTAACATCCTCATCTCATCAGTCACTTGACTAAATCCGTGGATATGATGAAAACCCGGGCTCAAAAAATCTCGAGAAATAGTTGAAAAAAATTATATAATTATATATATAATTAAAAAATTTGTCATAAGGACAACCCCAGGATTTCGCCGCGAGCGGGTGCTAATCTGGAAAATTGCACCCGCTTCCAGCGAAATCGCGGTAAAATTTCAGCCACAACCACGTCTTATGACCGTGAGATAGGTGGTTACAGTCTGTAAAGGAATCAATACGACGATCCAACAAAAGTCTCGTGCACCCTGAGAACACGGGGCGACCCAAGGACAACCGCCTTCTGCATTTTTCCCGCAAGTGTTCTAGCATATTGTTGACACGCAGGGATGCTTTTTAGGCCATTGGCAAGTGAAAGCTTGGCACCTCCAAGAGCGCCGATGATCAGGACGATCAATTCAACAGAATATTTCGGGTACAATCGTTGCAACTCCCTTATAAGGTCTCGATACCTCTCTTTCTTTTCATTCTCCTTGGTTACGATGTTTTTGTCAGCTGGTGCCGCAAATTCGACAACGAACATGGTTCGCTTCTCGAAGTCAAGAAGAACCATGTCAGGCCTCGAGTGAGCAACAGAAACAATTGCCGAGAATATAAAGTTCCAGTATATACGGCACTTCCCATTCTCGACAATTGACTCAATTTTCCTAGGAGCATTTAAAGGAGCGATATTTAGGTTAATGCCGTAGGAGTGACAGAGATGGTAATAAAGTACTCTTAGTGCCGCATTGTGCCTTTGAATGTAGGTCGTTCCCACGTGTGTTGGACAACTAGATAGTATGCGAGCTAAATGCTCGGGGTGTGCATGGCACGCCCTGCAGCTATCATCGGGAATGTCTTGGCTCAAAATGTGGCTACGGTATGTTAAGGTGGAAATGACACCGTCTTG
>NC_046659.1:21534390-21536613 GCF_010883055.1 Belonocnema kinseyi | reverse complement strand
CGTGATTCCTGACCATTTTAAGAAGAGGGTCTCTTCCATTTGCAACTCTATGTGCTGTACCCAAAATAATCCTGTTGTGAAGACATTCAAGACTCAATATTCTGCGACCCCTTTGACGGCGTGAGATGTACAGTCGCTGAACGGAAGACTTAAGATGCATGCTTTTGTTCATGTGCATAACGTTTCTTGTCCCGATATCAAGAGATCTGAGCTCGTTCTTTGTCCATGGAACTACTCCAAATGAATAGAGTAGTACCGGGACGGCAAGCATGTTCGTTGTAGATACTTTGTTCCTCACCGATAGTTCAGAAGACCAAATCTGTCGGATGAGACGTTTGTATCTGCTTCGGAGAGAATCCTTTATAGATGTCACATCCTGAATGCGGCTCCGTGGCACGCCCAGGTATATATAAGTCTCTCCAGCGTAAAGGTGTCGTATGGCGCTTCTATCAACGAGCTTAGGATCTTCAGGGATGCCATTAAGTTTACCTCGCTTCAAATAAGCCTTGGCGCATTTGTCTAACCCAAATTCCATTCCAATTTCCTTAGTATATCGTTCGACAATCCCCAGAGCTAGATGCAGTTGCTCTCTGTTTTTAGTATAGATCTTAAGATCGTCCATGTAAAATACATGAGTGACCTGGTACTTTCGATCTGCAGGTTTGCCGCACAAGTACCCGTCGGAATGGCGCAGTGCTAGAGATAGTGGCAATAATGTAAGGCAAAAGAGGAGTGGGCGCATGGTATCGCCCTGAAAGACACCTCTCAGAAAGGTGACCTTGTTAGTTGTCACACGATTTTTTCCAGATGAGATAGTAAATCTGGTTTTCTAAAGCGGCATCAATCTCTCTATGTACCCATCTATTTGCGGATGAACCTTTAAGATTTCCAAAAGACAGATGATAAGTCTATGGGATGTCGAATCGAAAGCTTTCCGATAATCAATCCAGACCATCGATAGGTCACGCTGGTAGAATGCTGCATCTTTGCAGACACATCTATCGATGAGCAGGTTCTCCCGACATCCAGCTACGCCTTTCTTTGAGCCTCGTTGTTCATACATTTCTTGCCACACAGGTTCAATTGCCCGAACAATCCTATCATTTAGGATAGCTGTGAATATTTTATAAAGCGTGTTCAGACAAGTTATTGGCCTGTAATTCTTCGGGTCAGCCATGTTGCCTATTTTCGGCAGAAGTATTGTGCGCCCTTCCACCAACCACTCTGGAATCGGCTCTTCCGACTTCAAATATGAGGTGAAAATAGGGGCCAAATGCTGAAGGGTTGAAGAAAACTACTTCTACTAGAAGGTTTTGATACAATCTGGTCCCGGTGCGAAATAGTTCTTCATCCCTCTTAATACTTTTTTCACTTCCTAGGTAGTGATGGGTGGGCATTCTTTATCAGGTGTTATGAGGGCAACACATAACTCCTTGAAGCTCTTTATATTTTCTGATTCTTCGTCCAGTCTATGCTGAACTTCGTAGACTTCTCTCCAAAATACTTTGACTTGTTAAGTGTGTGGTAATGGGTCCAGAGTTCGCGCGCGAACTTTCGAACGTTGGCGGTAAAATTCCTGACAGATATGATGTAGTCAATCACACACTGAATGCGGAACGCGTACTGTCTTGCCCAGCCTATCTTTATGGCAAGTTAATGCATTCGTCTTTTGGTCTTATGATCAGCCGTTGGTTTTGTTTTACGGTTCGCATCGGCCAAAGCTCTCGCTGCATTATACACACAATAATTGATTGCCCAAAGGTCGGATTCTCCGGAAAAATGTCCACGAAGCTCGTTATCTATTTCAGCCAGATCCTTAAGCTTGAGAGAAACCTTGGTGTTGATGTTTCTCCGGGTCGTAAAGCATCCCTCTTCATCTATTGCATTCCTGCCTGCGGTTGGTCTTAGTGTCGCCTCTCTTTCTCTGTTGCCGGCTTGTTCTAGCTGTGGTAGAGTAGGCGTTCCGCTTACGTTCCCCTTTCACGGAGTAGTTCAGCATGGTTTCGCAGACGTTGCTGCGAAAAGTGCGATAGCTCCGGGTGTTTCTCGCACCACAGAGCATGCAGCCGTGGCATGTAACCCCGTTCAGGGGACACACGCGCATCGTAACACTCTAGCAAATCGTGATTCAGTCGCTCCGTCCACCCAAAGGTTGCGAGATCCCGCCGATCCATCGCATTGAATCCATTTTCATTGGCTCCCCCAACTCTAGATTGGTCGGCA
>NC_046659.1:21502210-21534290 GCF_010883055.1 Belonocnema kinseyi | reverse complement strand
CTCTACTTTATATAGTTACGTACTTTATTTTTCAACACCATGGGCCCAATCCCAAATTTTTGGTATGGTGATTTTTCGTAAGCGTGCGAAAGATTGAGTATTGCGTAGGGCGTGTTGATAAAGTTTATTTTTAATCGATGAGTCAAGTTTTAAATACAACGAAAAATTTAATAGTTGATATTGGATCAAAGACAGATTTCAATGAAAAATATAAAAAACAGTTTATTTCATAAAAAGGACAAAAAAAACGAAGAATTTTCTACCAAAGTTTTGAATTTTGGAACCGAAAATACAAATTTCGTATAAAACCAAAACAGATTTTTTAAGACAGAAATATTGCAAAGAAATTTTTGAATTTTCGAGACAAAAAGGCGAATTGTCATAAAAACATTGGAATTTCCCACCAAGAAGTATCACTTTTTAACAAAGTTGTTGAGTTTTCGACAGTAGTTGAATTTTGAACCAAAAAATGATAAAATCTTAACCAAAAGTTTAATAGTAAACTTTTCAACCGAAAACAATAAACTTTAAACCTAATATAGTTAGGTTTTCTTTTCGAGTTCTCTTCATTAGGTTCGGTTTTAAGTGAAAAACAAGAAAAAACGGGGTAGAGAAAAAGACTGTGAAGCCTGCAATAAATAAATATTAATTTTGACCATTTACAAACCAAAGAATATCATTTTAAATAAACACTGAAGTTGATTTTCAATGCTTTAAAAATATTAGTATAGAAAACTATAAATTTTGCTTAAAAATTACAACCAAAGGTAACAACCAAAGTCCTGGAAAACGGGCTCTGAGAATGAAAATTTTTGGAGGTAAATGTCCGACAAACTCTATGACGTAAAGACGGAGGAAAGACCGTATCTCACAATGAGAAAATCTTTACTAAATAAAATTCTGGAAGAAAAACTTTGAATTACTTTTTATGTATGATTATTTGCATTTTTTTTTATACGGAATCAAGCGATACTTTTTTTCGATTTTCGAAGAAATAAAAATTGCTGCGAACTTATCTGTATTTTAGTTTTGAGCTTTGTTTTCCAAACAAAGTCTGATAAAGTCTGTGACATAAAAGAAAAGAGAGACCATAATCATAAGAAACGTTTTGAGCTTTAATATATTTAGCTTCGAGTTTTGTTTGCAATAAACTTTGCTGTTCGTATATACACTAGTACTTTATATATCTAACCCTTTTTAATTATAAACATATAAATTTGTACATTTTTTGCCGGTTCACATATCTCTGTATATAATAACTGAAAACTTAAAAAATAATAACTTACCTTTTATTACATTTAATATATTGAAATGATAACACTGTAAAGAGTTTTTGGTTTTTTTTTTATTTGAAAAATTCCTATCAGGGTCCTATTAGGGCCCGGCACGATTCCGTTGACGGATCTTGTCTCAAATTCGGATGACGATTCCGGGGTCGTTTCCGACTATGTTTCTGTATACGTTTCTGGCGTATATTACGGCCTAGTTTCCCGCGTAGATTTCGTAGTAGGATCCGACGTCGTATCCTAGTAGGGTACGACGCCGGATCCTACGCCGGAATTTTCAGTAGGGCAATGTAAAAGTACAAAGGATTAAGTACGTACTACGTTTCGTGATATTCAATAAGATTGGCAACTATGACTCGCACGAGACGTTTTCTATTCTTTTCTCCGAATTTTCCACTCTGAATTGCGCTAATAACGTCACATCCGTCTTCGTGATTGAAAAGAGCATCTCTCACAGAGCTGTGCACCTACTAAAGTATATCGTTGCTTAAAATAATTTTTTAAAGAAACATTTATAGTATGAAAATTAATCCCTTCAATTCATACTTACTGAAAAACCTGTATCAATTAGTTTTGAAGTTGATGCCACATTGAAGACCTGTCTTTGATGATCTCTGACCGTTTTTTCATTAGAACTGTCAGGAATAATCGATAAAGGATCTCTTAAACAGGAGTGGCAGAAAGAATTTTTGCCTGGACCATATACTCCTGTAAGAACATATAAAAAAAAATAGTTTGTAATTTTTATAACAGAGAAATAATAAGCCGGTTATCGTATGTTACGCTATATAATTACCAGTATTTCAACTCAACTTACTCCAATTACTTACTGTTCTTGAATTAATTTTAAAATCTTCTTTTGTGGACCTAGTTTCAAATTTTGCAATTTGAATTAGGTCATCTTTCGTTAGTTGAAGAAAAATGTCACCGTCCACATAATTTTCCGAAGAAAACTTGCTTTGCATGAGATTAGTATTAATAAATTCTGATACTTTAAACTATGAAATGGCGCAAACTAATGTAAAAATCGTCTGATGTTGGCTCTTTCTAGGTACAAAAGCCTTATTAAACTGTTCAAAAATGATTTTTGCCCTCTTTTAATATTGATAGTTTATTTATACAAGTGCCATGGCACACCAAAAATATTTGGTCTATGTTCACCGAATTTCGATGGATCTAAACACGGCCTTTATTTATACCTTATAAATCTAAAAGTCTATTTGATAAATCTCCGTTATTCTTGACTAAGTTCAGTATTAATACCCGCTAAAACTTTAAACAATAACATGGCGTAAACCATGCTAGAATAATCTGTAAGCTTATTACTTGCACGAAAATCGATATTGTCTATTGCTTCACATTGAATACAATAAGCATTGAAGTTCACATGAAAGCGTACGTTACTGCAAATAATAGACCTCAAATACACTGCAATCTGTTGGACAACGGTAATTTCAGATATTTTTCCAAATATCGAAAGGTTGATATCTTTTTTATCTTTTGCATTAATATAAACATAGAGACCAACTGCATACTGAATTCCATTTACTCGAACTGACTTTGTTTTGAAAAGTAAGTCGGTGTCTAGGAAATCATGGTCTTTTAGTTTCGCACAACTTAATGTGTCTTCCACTTTTAACGTGTTCCCTCCTTGAATGATGACAGAATGGGATTTCGCATCACCAGCTCCCCACATCGCACACTGTATGCATTGGCAAACTTTGATAAGAGTTTTAGGACAGTTTTTAAAGTTGTTCACAACTTGAGCTCATTTTTTCAGTTCTCCATGTTTCCTTTCGTATTCCATACACCACGTCAGTCTTAGTGGACCTGACCGCATTATGCATTCCGGATAATGGGCCATGTGATGGAATTTATTGATGTAGTTGATATCAGGGAAGAACACTTTAAAGTATTCGAAGAAATCTGTAATTGAATCGGAGAGCAACGGCATCAGACTTTTTTGCGCTTACTAAGTTCGCGGATGGCTCGTTTTGTCGCTCCAGGATCCCATAATCAAATGCTGATATTCAACCATTAAGGAATGGTACACTTTACAAAAGATCTACGAATACGTTACTGTTAATAATTAACTTTAGAGCCATGGGCCGTACTCCTAAAAGAACGTCATGGACAATGTCAAATCTTTTATTGTCATATATTCTGAAGAATCTGGAATCATGAAGAGCAGAGACGCTGCGAACACCAGTGTCAGTTTCAACAGTACGAATATTAGCACCCGCAACGCTTATTCTATTAAGATGATTTGCGAATACTTCTGCAGTTCGTGTATATTGATACACATAATGTACCGCTAAACCGTCTCCACAGAACGACGTTGATGTTTCCCGCAGCAAGAATTCTTCACTATCAAGATTGATCAAGACACCTTCGTCAGACTCCAGCTTTTCTAAATCATGAAAGAAAGGTTTTAGAATCTTCCTAAACCCATACTTCTTTGCATCCTCTGAGTGGTTGCAGTAAAAATATCTAATTTGGGCGCCTTGTATTACTGCGCTCGCGTGGAATTCCAAATGGAGATTAAAAACAATTCTAGTAATTAAAATAAATAATTATCATAAGATGGACAAGAATGTATATAATTTGTTTTTATTAAATTTTTTTCAAAGATATATAAGTTAGTTTGCGGAATTTAATGAAAATAAACTGCCAATTAGAAAATACGTGTGTTGAACATTTTTCTCTTAACTGAAACTTAAAAAGTTTTTGAAAAAAATCTTGTTTGTTATATGCATAATAGTAATAGCTTCAAATATTTTATAATTTTTAAAGTAAACTTACCTTTCATGAAATTTTATTCACACACAGATATACACCTCTTTATCGCCTTGATATAAACAATAAAAATAATAAGTGGCTTAGCGGCTCAGTTGGTTAGACACACGGACTTCACCTCAGAGGTCCGGGGTTCGATCCCTGAGCCGGTACCTTTAGAAATTTTTCAATGTACCTTTACTGAGGTTCTGGTGGTTCGGACCCACCTTAAGCTGTAGGTCCCCCCATCGTGTACTTGACTGCAACCCAGTCCGCTAATGATGGGGTAAAAACTAGGCTTTGTCCAATATGTCTGGGCAGACTGCTCTCATCAGATCACTGGATTGCATTATAAAAATGCGTCCGTGACTGATGATATATGCCGGGACAGCCCCGTGCAAAATAATCAAATAAAAATCGAACTCTAACCAAAAATGCCTTCGACATATTGGGCAATATAAGCCTGTAACAACATTTCAACACAGAAATATTTTTTAATAATAATAATAATAATAATAATAATTATGTTCTGTATCCAGAGACGAAAGGATTTGTCATTGCAATACAAGACAAGGTTGTCAGCACCAGGAATTATCGCAAACACGTGTTACATCAAGACGTGGTTGACCGGTGCCGATTATGTGGAGATACCAACGAATCCATCGAGCACATTATTTATGGCTGTCGCGTAATAGCTAGGAGAGAATATACGCACAGACATAATGATGTAGCGGTCATTACACATCAACAACTTGCCCTAAACCTAGGACTCTTAAAAGAATGGGCGCCCTTCTATAGATACATTCCAATGCCCGTTTTAGAAAGCGAAGAGTACATCTTATATTGGGATATTACTATCCAAACGGATCATTACATCCGGTGGAAGGGTCTACATCATCGACATTGCTTGTACGCTTAAACGAAATTTGCAGTCAACCTATACAACCAAGATCCACAAGAATAACGAGTTAAGGCATGAAGTAAAGACCATATGGAGGAATGTGAATCATGCATCGATTCATCCCATTGTGATTTCGGCTACAGGCAATGTGCGCGAAAGATGCACTGATCATCTTGAACATACATACAACATCATCACAGGAGGTTTCAATCATCGTATTAAATTATTTGAATTAAGTTATAACATTATAATTTCATCAATCACTTGAGTTAGTCCGTGGCTATGATGTATAACCGGGTTTACCCGAGTAAAAGTTTAATAAAAACACATAATAATAAATAATTCAAGAAGAATATAAATCATTGATAGGGCAATCAAAAAAAAAAAAAAAAAATAGAAAAATTGACCTAAGATAACTGGTTTGTATGATTTTAAGAATTGATTGGTACAAATGGCGATTGATTGCTCTTATATTTATTCCCTCTTAGTGAAGACAATAAACTTATACGTCAGGTATGAAACATAATAAGAGAAAACAAGAATCACTGGTCATTGCGGAGGCCTTCTCCGTTATTCCTTAAAAAAGGTGGCGGCGAGCTTTATTAGTTGGGGCAGTGTAAACTACCACCGATTTTAATCGCCGGGTGCTTTGGTGTATCTGCCGCGGGGTGTGGTTCGCATAAGATAAGCGGAGATAGGGAGGGCGGATTTCGGGAGTCCTCGGTAAGTAATACACGTCTTTTGTGTGGTGAACACTTTTCCGGTGAAGCTACTTTCCAGTGAGCGGAAGGGCTTTTGGTCAAAGTATACCTAGTCGGTTTTTTTGATACCAATTTCTTTGAACCTGAGCTTTCCTTAACTGATGATAGCTACGCCCTAGGCAGCGCTGTCCGGCCACGTCAGGTGGGGAAGGGCATTTAATTGGAGGAAAATTATCCAATTTTAAAGGGGAAGAGCCCTTTTCTGGAGAGAACCCGCGGGGTGAGGCTCTTAAGGTTACGAGGTCTTCTTCCCCATCATCCTAGAGGGTGGCTCCGTCGTGGCTATTTGAAAGAGGGCTTCCAGGAGTGGCGGCGTTTAATATCTTCAAGGCTTCTTCCAAGGGGATGGCGGCCAGGAGGTCCACCTCGGATGCTGGATTGTTTTGACAGTTCGGGCTACTAGAAGGGGCGGGAGTATTTATAGATTAGCTCCCTGAGTCTACAGGTTCCTGGTATCGTTTCTTTTGCTTCCGCTTGGGGGGCAATAGGATATAAATCCCGGGATACTCCCTTTGTTCCGCTTCAGCGCGACGACGTCTATCAGCCCATTTTTGGTGTGGGATTTTTTTATTCCGTCTCCTCCTTGGCTGGTCCCTATTTTTCTATAGTATAAAAAAGGGAACAAAACATATGAGTAAAATGGAACCTCGGTCGTATTTCATGTATTAAAAAAATAAATAATTTGTGTTAATTAGATCCTTCCGAGGATGAAAGGACCTAAGCGAAGTTAGTTAATGGGGTTAACGGAAATCAATTGTTATTTAATAGATCCTTCCGAGGGCGAAAGGACCTAAGCGAAGTTACTAAAAAAATCCAATGATTGTGCATTAATTATTAGATCCTTCCGAGAACGAAAGGACCTAGGCGAAGATAATTTGTGGAGTTAACGGAAATGAATGAATTGTTGTTTATTAGATCCTTCCGAGGGTGGAAGGACCTAAGCGAAGTTAGTTTATGGACTTAACGGAAATGAATGGTTATTTAATAGATCCTTCCAAAGGTGAAAGGATATAAGCGAAGTTAATTTATTAACTGAAAGTTAAGAAGTTTTTTTATTCAAACTGTAGATACTTCGGAGGACGAAAGGACCTAGGCGAAGTTAATTTATGGAGTTAACGGAAATGAATGAATTGTTGTTTAATAGATCCTTCCGAGGGTGAAAGGACCTAAGAGAAGTTAATTTATTCACGGAAAGTTAAAAAGTTTTTTATTCAAACTTTAGATCCTTCCAAAGATGAAAGAACCTAAGCGAGGTAACTCAATAAAATAAAATCTTATGATTGTGAATTAATCATTATATTGAAAATGAGTTGTTGTGTATCTTTGATTGATTAATTAATAAGGAGAAATTTGTTTATGAGTTCATTAAGGGCGGGACTTACCTGGAGGCGGGTAGCTCTTGAACCTTCCATTCTTTTTGAGGATTGGTTTATTGCCGGAGTAAAACAGGAAGGGATGACTAATGACGGCAAGATTTTTTTGGTAAAAATAGTTTATTAGTATATCATTAAATAATTGCTTTAAAATTTCACCAAATTCGAAACTAACTAACTATTTTCAAAACTTCACAGATTCAAATGTTTGGAGTTGATTTACACTTTTACGAAAAGACGTATCTGCTACGAAGGCTCAAGACGAACTGTTGCTGTGGTTTAAAGTTTGGGGGGGGGGGGGGGGGGGGGGGGGGGGGGGGTCGATGGGTGGCTAACAGGTCGGACCGTCGCGGGGTGATGATTCGGCGAGAACTAACTTAACTTTTATGCGATTCGTGAGCCGATGGCTCTGTCGATCGGGCAAGGTACCAGTGTAACTGTCGCGAACTATTTGAAATTTCCAACACTGTTGGAACGGCTAATTCCGAAGAAAAGACAGCCGATTCTTGTTCATATTGGATTACTATTTCGTAGAAATATCATCCCGATGGGAAAACGAACCGGTATGAACCTTCAAAAAATTATTGACGTTCAATGACAATATGTTATCAATGAGATGCAGATTTTATAAGTTATCTTCACTCTCAAACGGAGACATGAATATGGGTAAAAAATTAAAATGTAATGGAAAGAATAAAATATTTCCAATTGAAACGTGTATAACATTACACGGGTAAACTTAATTTTTAAATTACTCTTAGCACTTGACAACATTTAAACCCTATATTGTCATACACTAAGTTTATATATTCTGCGGAACAATTTATAATTAAACTTTTATTTAAACCTCAATTTTACAAATAATATTGGAGTATAAATAAATCCTAATTAGACATTTTTCCTCTATCAATTTATTCTAGATCTATAATTGAATCACTACAGTTACGGTATAATTGATTAACTTCAGTTACGGATTTTGTACTGTTTAAATTAGTAAACTTCTGAAAAAACTGATTCATCAATTAAAATGAAGTGTACTGAATAAATAAGTAACATTTCTACTAATCCAAATTTAGAGAGTGGGGCTCAAAACCTCCCTCATTCTTTCTTCAGTATTTATATTTTTATAAGCGTTCGCTGCATTTAGACATTTTTTTGTAGTGTAGGTGTGCCCTAAATTTGTATGGCGAAATCTTTAAAAAAAATTGGCGTCACTCTTCCTTTTCATTGTTTCCTACGCGTTAATCCGTATGTGAACGTCTTCACCAATGTGGACCTGCTGGTTAAATAATTTCACTCGAATAAAATTTTTTAAATATAGTTTTTCAAAATTAATTATATATTTTATTTCACATACTTCGTCATTTATTTGACTGATTTGACGTAAATTGTTTAAATCTTTAGAAATGCTTAATGAATTTTTTGAAATATTTGTAAAATCTTCTTGAAATCTTTTGTATTCGTTTAAAATCATTGAAATATCATTTTTTTAGTCTTTTAAAATTTTTTGAAATCTCGAACTGTGGTGTGCAGGGTCCTTTTTGAAATCTATGAAATTCTGATATTTTTTAAAAATCTATAGAAAACTTTAAAATCTTCTGAAATTTACGAAAACTTTTCTAATCTTTGGTATCTTTCCAAATCTGTCTACTATACCTTTTTTTAAATCTTTAACATCCTTGAAATCTATGAAAAATTTTTAAGATCTTTGTGAAATATTCAAAATATGATGTATAGTACTTTTTCAAATCTGTTAAAACCATAAAAGCTTTATAAAATGTTTAAAATATCTAAAAAAAATTTTTAAATCTTTTAAATCTAGTGTAAACGCCTTTTTTAAAATATTTAAGATCCTTGGAATCTTTGATAACCCTATAATGCCACACACGAGTATGACAAACCCAGTGGTATTCTTCTCACTATTATATCTCCAAGGTTAGTTGATGCAAATAATTTAACTATTCACGATAAAAAGTAAGAAATATCCTGACGCCGAGTTCAGTTAGCGGATTCGGTAAGACATAGAGTTCGAAAGGCAGTGAGACGAATGTGTGCAGCGATCTCTCAGATCCAGGTGCGGCGTTTCGTGTTAATTTTTGTAAAGGTAAGTAGATTTTTCTACTCAATAGAAAATTAATTAGGAGGCGCTAGGGTGGTACAAAAAATTATTTTGAGCTACAGAGCAAGACACCCCCCCCCCCCCCCCCCAGTTTCCATTTTCGGCGAAAGAACATCCGTAATTGGTCTATTTTCGAAATTCAAATATTAACACGTGCCACCGGGCACTTCAAAATCCCATTTAATTAACATGGAGAAATTTTGAATTGTCAATAAAATTGAACTCATGTTCCATGATTTCATTAAAATGTGACAAACTTTTTAAGGATTGAAGAGGAGTGTCTACGAAATAAAACATTACTAATGCATAGGGCGCTACGAAAGTTTTGCAATACGCGACACCTATTGGAAGAAGAGAGATGATCTTTGTGTCATTAGAAAGAGCATAAAAAATTAGGCAGGAAGAGGAAACCTGTTGACTCAGGTCTCAGTACAGTCTAAGCACGCAGCCCGGAACGATTGAGAAATGGCGCCGTGGATAAAGGAAGAATATCGTGCGATAATTCGATACAACTTTTCTCGCGGTTTAAGTGTAGACCAAAGTTTTGAGGAAATGTCTCCGGTATTGGGTAAGGATTATCCTCTACTGAAAATTCCTATATAGGTTCCTATATAGGAACCTGCATCGGATCCTATATAGGATCGTACATAGGAACCTATGTGTTTCACCTATAGGTGCCACCTATAGGAAATGACATAGGATCCTATAAAGGATCCTATATAGGTTCCTATATGGAACCTATATAGGATCCTGTATATTTTTCTGCATGGGACCATATCCAGATGCGCAGTACTATTTTATATTACTTACGGCTGCGCAGAAGTTTTTTTGGTCCTCCAGGAGCACCTAGAGACATTCGTATCATTAGATACCATGAGGTATCATTAGATAGGTACCATCAGTTAGCCACTATTATGTACCTTATAAGGGAGTGTCCTATGCAGACACATATATAGAATCCTATGTCCTTTCCTATAGGTGGCACCTATAGATGAAAGAGATAACATCCTATGTAGAATCCTATATAGGATCCTATGTAGGTTCCTATACAGGATCCTATATAGGAACCTATATACGAATTTTCAGTAGAGTCCGGATCGCACATTGCGTCTGTGAATAATCTAATGAATGATAATAGAAGAATCACGTACCGGCAGATAGAGCAAATGTTACACATTAGTGCACCAGCAGTCCATCGAATTGTGCATGAACATTTACATGTTAGGAGGATTTGTTCTCTATGGGTACCACATGCTTTGACCGAGTAGCAAATGGCAGCGGGAGTAAAGTGGTGCCAAAAAATGCTAAAAAGATTTGAATCGGGATCTTCTCGGGATGTTAATAGTATTATAACAGGCGACGAAACCTGGCTGTATTGTTATGACGTTCGAACAAAATCACAAAACAAGATCTGGCTGTTTGAGAATGAGGATGCTCCAGTGGATGTGCGGAAGTCTCGATCTGTAAACAAAAGAATGATTGCAGTATTCTTTGGGAAACGCGGCATTGTGGATAGGGTTGTACTGGGAAACCAGCGTACAGTCACCTATTCCTGGTACACTTAGGTATGTTTACCCCAAGTCATAAACCAACTCAAAAACATCAGGCCGAAATGTCGACTCAGCACCTGGCTATTCCACCACGACAATGCACCGGCTCACAGAGGGAAGGTCACAGTAGTTTTTTTGGTTGAATCTGGACTGACTATTCTAGATCACCCTCCTTACAGTCTAGATCTTGCTCCCTGTGACTTTGGTTTGTTCCCGGAAGTAAAAAAACAACTAAAAGGGCTACGATTTACTAGCGAAACTGACCTTCTGACGGCGTGGGACCAAGCGTGTGCAGGTATTCCACAAGAAAAGTGGCAGAGTTGGTTCGATGACTGATTTAGAGGTATGGAAAAGTGTATTCACTGCGGTGAAAAGTACTTCCAAAAACTATAAAAGGTTCGTCTGTATTGCAAAACTTTCGTAGCGCCCTATGTATAGTGAAAAAACACATTTTTGTGAAATAGGCTTTAAAAAAATACAATTATTTCATTACTTCATGTGAGTTTCAATGCATTGTAGGCTGAAATAAACTTCATATTGATGCTTGTATTTTTAATTTCCAACACAGCTCACCCTCCCTGCAGCGCCCCAAATATGACCAAAAAAATTACATTTTTACGTATTATTGTTACTTTTTTAGTAATTCCCGTCCTCTTTTTCATACAAATAATTACTAATGGTCAATTTTAATATTGTCCATGACTTTTTAAAGAATTTTTGTTTGTTTAAACACGTGTAAGTTATTTAAAGAATTATTTATTCCCAAGATATGTAAAGAATATCGTAGTTTCTGATTGAAATGTAATTTTTCATCATTGTTTGGAGTGGTACGTTTTTCTAAAGACATTATGGAATTACTAAAACAATGATTTATTGTCTGTTTTTAAAATATCTCAAAATTGAGCCGGAGATATCAACTTTCTTTTCCAAATAATGTCTTATGCTACGTTCTGTTTAATAAATGCCTTACCCTGATACATTTATTTTAATTTTTAATGAATTTCTATTTGTTTAAGCAATGTATATTTGCCCAAGCATTTTTTTATAATTAAAAAAAGGAAATAAAATCGAACATATGCAATTATGTTTCTGACTGAATAGTGTATAGAAAAAATACATTAGCCAATTTTTAATTGTTTCAACAATAATAATAATTTGTTTAAATAATTACTTTTACAAAAATACTTTTATAATTGTAATTAATTTTATGTGTTCTATTTTATTTCATCTGTTTAGCCATTAAAAATAACCGATTGAGCAAATAACAATGGTTTAAATAAATAGAAATTTGTTCAACATTAGAAGAAATGTATCAAAATTATGTAATTATTCAACAAAAAGTTGCATAGGATACCAATTTGAAAAAAACAGAGATCTCTGGCCTAATTTTTAGAGATTTTAAAAATAAACAATAAATATAAGTTTACACAATTACATAATATTTTCAGAAAAATTTACTACTTCAAAGAATGACAAAATATTGCATTTAAATAAAAAAACACGATTATTTTTTACATTTTTTGGGAATAAATAATTGTTTAAATAATTTACATTTGTTTAAATGATAACTTACCATCTTCCAGATCTTCATCTTCTTGAAGGAAAACGGTATGTAGAGAGAAAGACGTAAGTGTTCTTCGATTAATCATATTTTCTTCTGCGTCTCCAGCTCCTTCATAGTCTCCATGTCTTTTACCACTCGGATCTTTCGTTGTCTTTCGTTGTCATTATTAAACGGTTGACGTGCGGTTAAACCACCTGAAAATAAGCCATATCTCATGAGGGTGGCTTAGCACATTAGCACGTGCCACTGGGCACTTCAAAATCCTATTTAACGAACATGGGGAAAATTTAAATTTTCGAAAAAATGAAATCATGTGCTATAACTTTTTTTCCAGCCTACCCTCACCCTCCCTGTAGCGCCACAAATGAGACCCAAAAATAAAAAAGTACATTTTCACTCATTATTTTTACTTTTCAGCAATTTCCGTAATCTTTTTTCTACAAATAATTACTAATAGACAATTTGAATATTTACCATGACTTTTTAAATAATTTAAATTGTTTAAACAAATTTAAATTATTTACACTAAAAGAGTAAAAAATAATCGTATTTTCTGATTGAAATGCAATATTTTGTCATTTTGAGTAGTACATTTTTCGAAAAACATTATGTATGTACTTAAACAATTATTTATTGTTTATTTTCGAATTTTATAAAAATTGACATTTCTTCTAATGTTTAACAAATTTCTAGTTGCTTAAACAATTTTTATTTGCTCAAGCAGTTATTTTTCTATAGCTAAAAAAATGAAATAAAATAAAAAACATACAATTATTTTATTTTATTCTTTTAGTACAAAATTTATTTGATACAGTCAGAAAAATAATTGTATATGTTCTATTTTATTTCATTTGGTTTGTTATCGAAAAATAACTGATTTAGCAAATAAAATTTGTTTAAACAAATAGAAATTTGTTAAACTTTTAAAGAAAGGTATGAGAATTGTGTAATTATTGAACAAAAGTAGCATGGGATACCAATTTGAAAAAAGTGAACATCTCTGGCTCACCTTTCTAGAAATTTTTAAAATAAATAATAAATAATTGTTTAAATAATTACCAAATTTTTAAAGAAAAATTTACTACTCCAAACAATAACAAAATATTGCATTTCATACAAAAAATACGATTCTTTTTCACATTTTTTGGGAATAAATAATTGATTCAATAATTTAAATTTGTTTAAAAAATTGAAAATTGTTTAAAAACTCCATTAGTAATTATATTTATAAAAAAAACGACGGAAATTGCTAAAAAGTAATAATATACGTAAAAATGTATTTATTTTTATTTTTGGGTAATATTTGGGGCGCTGCGGGGGGCAGGGGGTGAGAGTGGGTTGGAAATAAAAGTTATTAGTATGGTTTTATTTCGTAGATACTCCTGTTCAATCCCTAAAAAGTATTGCACGTTTCGACGAAACCCTGGAACATGAGTTCAATTTTTCGAAAATTCAAAATTTCCCCATGTTAATTAAATGAGATTTTGAAGTGCCCGGTGACACGTGTTAATATTCGAAGTTCGAAAAAAACATTACAGATTTTCTTTCCCTGGGAATAGAAACTTATTAGAAAGGGGGGTGTTTTGCCCTCTCGAGTGAAAAAAAATGTTGCAATGCAGTTTTGGACCACCCTACTAGTACATACATGTCTGTCTAATGTCTAATTGTTTCATACTCAAATTACTTATAATTCAGTCGCAACTAAGACTTCTGTATGCCCTAATATGTCCCCAAAATTATTCTTTTTCAAAAGGTCAAAAAAGGCCCCTGATTACGGATATATTGGGTAGGTTTTCAAAATTTCGGTCCATTTTTGTTTAAACCATTTTTTAAAACAGTTTCATTATTTATTTACAAAAAATGTATCAAATCATTTTCAGCATGGCTGAGCAGAAATAAAACTTTTTTTGCGTCTTGCACTTATTTCGTACGACGAACCGTTCGCCATGTACAGCGTTATAAACAAATAATTTTGTAACAGAATTTTCATATTTGCAATATGTTAAAGCAGAATCGCATAACGAGCCGTTATTTTATTCACGTCCTAATAAATAATGTATTTCTTTATGAATATGCGCTCTTCGAAAAACCAGAATTTTCAAGTTATTAGTGACTACTTTTTTTATATCCTTAACTTTACCATAAACAATATAATTTTCTTGTGTAAAAAATTAATAAAAAATCGATTTTCTTCATTGAGCATTTTTGTTAATAACAATAGTGATTAACAATGAGGGACAGACATCAAAATGGTACCCAAAGTAATGATATTTTTTACGGTAAAATGAACGATATAAAAAAGTCATCACTGATAACTTGAAAATGGTGGCTTTTAAGGAAGCGTATATTTATAAAAAAAACATTGTTTATAACGCCGTGAATAAAAGAATGGCTTGCGGCGTGAGAAAATATCACGAGAGTGAAAACTTTAATCATGTGTCAAGGATTAATGAAAAAAATTAAGTCAATTCTCGTTGTTGAGGGTCATTATTTATATCAATTGTTATAAACAATTTGCTAAAGAAATTATGAACAACAAATTATGTTATTATGCTAGACAAAGTTTCGCAACAATTTGAAGCAAGATTATGACACTAGTTGATCTGGATGATTTTTTATTAAAAAATGAAGAGTCTAAGCGATTACCTCTTAAAAATAGCAGCTGTATAAAAACAATTTAAGGAGAGAAATTTGTAATTTATCGGAAGATTTCTTTTTTCTCTCAAGATATCTACCGTCGATATAGACAGTGTACAAGTTTTTAAATTTTCTGAGGAATAGATTCTGAGGTAACACATTGCAACATTGCACATTGGTACGAAATAAGTGCAAGACGTTAAAAAGATTTATTTTTGCTCAGCCATGCTAAAAATGATTTTATGAATTTTTTGTGAATAAATGATGAATTTGTTTTTAAAAAGATGTTTAAAAAGTGTTTAATCAAATAATAAAGAAACAATGAAAAAATTAACAATTGTTTAATTGGTGGCCTTTTTTGGACCTTTTGAAAAAGAATAATCTCATGGACCTATTAGCGCATACAGAAGTGTTAGTTGCTACCGTATATTATGAATTTTCATATTTAGTGAAACTTAGAAAATAAAATAAATTTTTTGTTGTAATGACCACATTAAAGGGAAATGAATTTTTCAAAACATTATTTTTGTATTTCTGTAAATATAGGATAATAGAAACATTACCCAGTGCTTTTTATTTAATGCTCTAAATTTTAACTTGGTATCTTATTCCTTGTGGACGAAACTAGTTTAGAAAAAGTTTCGGTATGTTAGGAATGGGGTACGTTTAACATGCCCTTAGGGCTTAGACGATGAACTTACCAGTTTCTTCTAGCTCGTCACTTGTTTCACTGTCTGAACTTAACAAAATTTCCCTTCTGAAATTTAACAACTTCAAGTGCTTCATGAGATTTTTTTGATTCTCATGCTGCGTAGCAGCTTCCGCGGGATATTTTAGTCTCCGTTTTGCTGGTTGCTAAAAATGAAATCAATATAATTATACAAGTTACAGGACTCGCACACTCTAGACATGAAAAATTGTGTCAATGATGGCCCTATAATTAGAAAAGAAGTAAAAAAATTGAAACCTGGAACTCTCTAAATACGAAAGTAAGTTTTATCGGGCTTATTAAATGGCTAAAGAAAAGTCAACGAAATACCACAAAATTAAATTTAAAATTGTTTTTATATAGAGACATTTTTCGGTAGGTTAATTAAGGATAGCAGTATCGAAATAGATAACGAACCAAATTTGAATCATTCGAATGAGCGAAAAACATTCTGTAAAATCGAAATATCTATATGTAAAGGTAAAACAAATGTCAACTTCTGAGCCGAAGTGTTAGTGAAGTGAGAATAAAGTTTGAGATTAAAATTTCTTGGTTTTTCAAAATCAGTTGTCAATAGCGATTAAAAAGCAAGTTTTCAGTTTTTTTTCTCAAAAATAAAAACTTGCTCCCGGGATATCACAGTGTTACGTACATTTTTTGGCTAAAAATCCGAGAAATTTTTTTCTGACACTAAATTATGAAAATGGCAACATGTTTAAATTTTTAAAGTGTAAAAAATTATGATCTCGTTAAAATTGTGACTAAATTGTAACTAATATTTAAAATACTTTTCAAAATTATTGTATCAAAAAATAATATTTCGTGAAAATTCTTTCATGAAAATGCGTATTTGATTTTTTAAGAGTTTTTCAGACAATAAACTCATTTTTAAGCAAAATGTTGGTTATCCAGTTGTGTGATGTAGCCGATCAAATACTCCTTTGATTTAAAGTTCGAGAAAGAACAATGGTATTAGAAAAAGGATGAAACTTTCATTATTACTTTCACCGCATGGTTTTCTATGGATAAACTTGTAATAAAAGGTTTTTACTTTCTTAGCACCATGTATTTCAGTAATATAAGAATCAATTTAGAAAATTCCATAAAATTTATATGAATTCAAGCTGAATAAATAAAGCAGGGTGAATTATATGAGCGAATAGAAATCTGATCAAGTCTACAAGGAAGGACCTCGAGTCAGCCCTTTATTACTAGACAGGTTTTCTTACTGAATTTGTAACAACTTATATTTTTTGTTCACAAAATAAATTCACTTTATTTCCTGGTTTGCAAAACCAGTACACACTCAAACTGTATTATTACCACTTTCTGCTTATCCGTAATTCTCTTTTCCTGAAAGCTGGATGGAAAACTCAAACTTCTCTTTGTTAGGATATTTTAAGCGCTTTTTACTCTTTGCTTTGCAATATCAAAATCATGACCTGCAATTGAAATAGGACGCCAATATATACTCTGGCCGTTGTAGAACACATTTTCTCTAAACAAATAAACTAATGAAATTAATTAATTTTGACAAAGAAGTTTGAAATTGATATTTTTGGTGAAAAATTCAACTATTTCGACAGAAAATTCCACTTTTTGATCAAAACTATATTTTCAACCAAATAGCTCAATTTTCAAGTGGAAAGGATGAATTTAATGCATTTTTAACCAGATAGTTCATCAATGAAATTTCTGGTTAAAAATGCTTGAAATTCACCTTTTCCACTTGTAAATTGAGCTATTTGGTAAAAAATTCATTTTTTTTTAAATCAAAAAGAAGAATTTTCTGTCGAAATGGTTTAATTTTTCACAAAAAATATAAATTTTAAAGAAAAAACTAATTATTAACAAATTATGAAATTTTTAAGTCAAAAAGATAATATTCCGCATGTTTGACCAGCAAGTTTTTTTAAAACTCCAACAGTGCAATTTTCTGCCAACATAGTGAAATTTTCACACAAAACTATGAATTTTCGCAAAAAAAAATTAATTTTTTACACGAATACTCGTATTTTTAAATCAGAAAGGTCATTTTTCTTTATCGTTACTTGGAAAGTTAATCTTCAACTAAACAAGTTATTTTCAACTGAGTACTTGCATTTTTAATGAAAATGATAGAAGTTTTAACAGAAATAATAAATTTTCCACTAAATTGTTGAATTTTTAACCCAAAAATATGAATTATTAACAAAAACGTTTACATTCAATGAAATAAGTCTACTTTAAAAGACACAACATTTCTTTGGAGGAAGACGAATTTTCAAACAAAAAAGACAAATTTTTAACACAAGAGTTGAACTTTAAACTAAAAACAATCAGTTTTTAATAAAAAGTATAATGATTAAATTTAAATTCGAAAATTTTTTTTCAGTTAAAAAAAAATAATTTTCATCAAAATAATTAAATTTGCATTCAAAAATGGATCCTCAACTAATAAAACGAATTTTTACCAAATCAGAACTATTTTCAACCAAGAAGAAAAATTTTTAATTAAAAAAGTTAATTTTATACCAAAAAAGACGATTTTACAGCAAAAGACATTAATTGTCAATAAAATTGTTGAATTTTTAACTAAAAACAATTCATTTTAAACCAAGAATAGAATAGTAAAATTTTCAGTAAATTAAAATATAAGTTTTAAGTTTGGAAATGCTGCCAAATCAAAAACTGTGTAAAGCTTTTCGGATTTGAAAGTGACAATAAATTTTATTACAAAAAATTTACACGAAGGTAATGCCTTACTTTTTTCAATTGTGGTAATGGCAACGCGTTACTTTCGACTGTTAAAAAGTAAAACACTGCTTTTTAAAATTATTTTTTGGAGGCAGAGAATATTGAGATAAATTTTCGCTTACTGCCCAAAAGGAGGATGTACGCATTCAATAAGGAATCAGTTTTACCCTTGTGTCCTTCCCACCAAACTTTATATTTTCGATTACGAAGAAAGTCTTTTCGATTTTTTGGGGAAAATTTTTCAACGGGTGCAACTGGAACTTTTTTTCGGTACGATTAGTAAAATAAACTAAAGCTACCGAAATCTCCTGATTAGCCATTTCTTTGATGTTTTTATCACTACACGTAAATGCAAATAAATTATTGATTCCCCAGATCCGATAAAACGAAACACTCTTCTTCGTCTCCTTTCTTTTCTTCTTAACAAAACATTTAAGAACACTATATATACCTTTGAATAGTCACACGCCAGATCGAGATTGGGCAAGATTTGACAATTAAAAGGAAGTCACCACCAAAAAGTAAGTAGAAGGAATAATTAATAAACCTTCTTCTGACATTTATATCATTATTATATTTACAAAGTGAATATTCAAGAATGTAGAATAAAACTTCTCTCTTCAGCATTTTTATTTTCAGGTTACCGTCATCATAACATTTCTTATTCGACACTACGACTTTTTCTCATAAAGCAGTTAATTTGTAGTGATAAAGCCAGTTTCACTCAATTATTTTTTCATCCTTGAAATTGCAAGCTTGGAAAAATGTTTTTTTAATTTTCTTCAAGTAAACATAAAATATCGAGGCAATATACCAAATGATATAGTAATCAATTTTCTAAATATTTCCTGATATTTTTCTGGACTTCTTTATAGATTATTTTGTATAATATATTTAACATTTTTACATTTTAACGGACGGTAATGAATAAAACGATGAATCAGTAGATCTGAAATAGTAAACAGCTCATCAAATAAGAATAATCAATTAATTTGTATAAATTTTTATTTATTTTCAGTTGCACTTTATTTTGAGACTTAGCATGGCGCGTCGAGAGTTAATATTTTTTAAATGTCTTTGTTCTCTTTCCAAAACAACAAAAAGTGTAATTTTGAATTATTTTTCTCAACAGAAGGGACTCTAAACAATTTATAAAATTAAAATGATTAAAAATCGATGATATCCTTCATGGTGAATCAGTGACAAGTATTTAAAGAGTAAAAACCAGTTGGAAACTATTCGTTTGTTAAACTTTTATCATCTTCTCTAAAATCAGTTTCTTACTACATCACTATTTTTGCGTAAATTTTCTTTTTACTATTTGTTATACGATATAAAAAAATTGTTACAAAAAATTTATTAAATGTTTAATATCTTTGATAATATTTACATTTTTGAAAAATCGTTTGGCACGGAAGTTTAGTTTTCTAAATACTAAGTAATCAATAAAAATAAGAAAAATCGATTACTTGAGTGAAATTTGTCCTGAGATTTGTTATGCTTCAGTAACTGAACTTTCGTTTATACCTTGACAAATATCTCTTAATCTTATATTCGTTTTATTGAAAAAAGTACACAATTTATTTTTAGGTAATCATGGATAACCGTCAAAAATACAAGCAGAATTTAGAGCTCGGGTCATAAGATCCAATCCCTTCATCTTCCTGGTATAGATACAAAAAAGTTTTGAATAAAAAGGCAAATATTTTGAAATTATTAAATGTTGTTACAGTTAAATATTATTCATTTTAAATGTTTTATATGATTTATATTGTTAGCTATAATTTGGATTGCATTTTATCACTCGTAGGTAGCAGCTGACCCTTCTCAATTTGCTACTCTGTAATACGGAAAATAAGCATGTGGTGGACTATGATTTTTCAAATCCTGATAATATGATGGAGGAAGGAATTTTGCAGGAATATTCTCAGGAAAATTTGAGCACTGAAATGGCTTTTTCAAGTAGTCCAAAGGATTCAATATACGAAGAGCACTGTTTGGTAGGCAACATTTTGTATGAACTTAATAATATTCAGTTACAAAAGTGGGCTCGTTTTATCGAAAAAATCAGGAAATAGCCAGAAATTGTTTCAGATTGTGAAAAAAGTGTATAAAAATTAAACCATTTTTAATTGTAGACTGAAAAATTCGACGGTATACAGTAAAATTAATTTTAAATAAATTTATTTGCAATTGGAAGTGGGAATGTTTATTCTACTTTATAAATTTACGGTTTTCACTTGAAACTAAAGTTGCAAAATTTTTGACCATTTTGAAAGTGTAATTATGTTTTGCAAATTTAGATTGAGAAGTATTACTTTTTAATTTTTTTGTAATTTTTTTTCAACCTTAAACTTTTCATGGTTGTATACGCCGGTTGGGTAGCTGCGAAAACTCCACCAACTTGGAACAGCACATTCCAGATTTTACACATTTCAGATTCTTTATTTTAAATTTGAATAAAGATTTCATTATATTAAAAATGTTTTTAAAAGTCTCACCTGCTCCTTCGATTACCTTTTGCCAAAAATTTTTGAACCTAAAAAAAGAAATTAATTTTTTGATGAATTTCTGTTACTCTAATAAAAATGTCCATAATTAGATAATTTCAAATTTAAAACTTCGATAGTAAAGAATCTCTAAATTATTAATTGTAAATATGAGTTTGCAAATATTACAAGTTTTCTATTCAACATTTTAAAACTGCAAATACTTAAAATTTAACAATATTTTACTGCAGACAAAAAACTCAAAAATTCTCAAACTCAAATGTTTACAGTTTTTTATTTTTAATTGTAGTAGTGTAATTTTAACGTACGAATGTTCATAAAGTATTGAACAGATTTAAAGAAAAAATAATATTCTTAAACAATTTAATTTCACAGCCCCAATTTCAAAATTGTTGAATTTTTAAATTTAATGAAAATTAGAAAAACTTATAGGAGTTAAAATTTTATCAAAAAGTAGGAACATTTTTTTGTAACAGATTAAGCATGCAAATGTTCGATTATCCAAAAAATTCAGAAAATAATGACAATATTTACAACTGATATTAATGACATGTTCGATTGACCGCAAATACAATAAGTTCTAGAATTTAAACCATTTGCAAAAGCCACCAAAAACAAACTTCTATCAGTACGGCAAGTTGATGCGTTATTTTTAGTAGATGTTAATTTTTTTAATATGCATTCCTTTTAGTATTTCATTAACATAAAGATCATTTATCAACATTTAAGCAAACTTTTCTCTGTGCCTTTTTCGCTTTAAAACAAAAGAAAACCGGGAAATTGTTTATATTGTTTTATGCCCCTGGATATAACTTGAATAGGTTTCAACAGCTTTTCAATACAAATTTTGTATTTTGTCATATTAGACTATTTCTAGAATTTTTAAATTCAACAATTTCTGAATTATTTATTTTACAAATATAAACGAATTTTAATAAAAAATTGAAAAAATATTACTGTTACTAACGGGAATTTATCATTTCCGAAAACTCGTTTCGAAAATGTTTAGAACTCTGTGTTAAAAATTTGATAATATGAATTTCTAAATATTTCATGTTTTTAAAGTTACAAAATAAAATTCCATGGACGCGAACTTGCGTATGCATTTTATTTAAACCGGGTTTTAAAGAGATTTGATGAATAAGTTTAATTTAGTTTATGTTAATTTAATCACAAATGATTTATATCCATTGATCTACATATCAATGGATATGACAAAATTTGACCAATTTAAAAAGATTTTGAACATTTCAAGTTATTTTAACAAATTGCACATAATTTCAAGAGATTTCGTTTTAGAAGTTTGTAGAAGTCCTAATTTTCACAAATGCGTTATTATCGTTTTTTAAATGTTTTGTTTTTAATAGTGTAAAATAAAAGTCAATGGACCTGAACAAACACACGGTTTGCGCTTGTGCATTTTCTGCTAGTTAAAAATGTTTAAGGTGCTCAAACTTGGAATATTTTTAATTTGAGTTTAGGAACCTTAAGTAATGTGGTTCCTAATTTACGTGGACAGTATTAATTGTAGTAAGGATGAAGTAACAAATCTTGGACATAAATCTTGGACCGTAAATGCGTTTTCAATGACCTGAGTGTATCCAATTTAACGAAACTCATTCTTTAGTGTTAGAAATACTTGAAAAACAAATAAGAATTAAATGTTATTACAGTTATTACTGCAAGACTATAAAATTTCTAATTCCTCTTTTAAACTCTTTTCGTGTTGTAATGTCTGTCAGTAGAAAGGGCGTAAGAAACTGATCGAAACTACATATATAAACATATATTCATTCTTTTCAATCATGATTTCCCAAATTTTTATTCGGTTGTACCGACGCGTCGATTGTAAATTCAGATTAACAGTGAAAAAAGTCATCGACTCATTAGTCGATCTTAAAAGTGTAACGAATTTGTAAATATTCACTTGTGTATTCACGAAACTTTTCTTCTTTTGTCTAAGATTTGTTATTTCTCTAATAGTGCTGGTTAAACATTTGTAGTAAAATAATACTAATAATAATAATAGTAATAATAATATATAAAATATATAATATAATGTCCTGTTATCATTTTTTAGTTTGTTCTTGCTTTATTTAATTATTAAAAAATAATAAAATGCTTTTAGGAAACTCAAATTCTTAATTGTTTCGTCTGGAATCTGAATTACTCTTAAATAAAGAATTTTCACAGCATTTTTAGGAAATAAAGGAATATATTATATTTACTTTCAATATCCATTTTTCTTGTTGAAAATATTAGATTTTTATTATCTTTCTGTTTGCATTATGAAAGGGTAATTAAAAATGAAACTCAGGGAAAGTGTGGTAGCTACTTGTGCGTTTTATGTTTACATTGGTCAATACAACATTCAGTCAACAGTTGCTCGTTATTTGAAGAGATTAATGAATTGAAAGTTGACAATTTTGTAAATATTACTCTTATCTTCATATGTGGTTCAAATTTGTATTTTTATTATCATTAATATTCTTAGATAATCAAAAATTTTAAATAAATACTTATGTTAAAAATCGGTAGATGTATTAACATACAATAAAGTACAAACATATAAAACCGTGCTTTTTATTTGTTTGCACGTATAACACTTAATCATGATGACAAAAATCTAAAAATATTAACGCACTACCATATAAAATCAAAAAAATATTGTCTTCAAGCGAATTTTTGCTGATTTAAGAGGGGGACGATTAAAAGTGGATAATCTAAAAATAATTTGGAAAGGATGTAAAGGTACAGTGGAATTTGGAATTATTGGCGTTCTAGTTTATGTTCTTCTGAGAACTGATGGCCTCGGAATGTGGTCATTAGGGTGGTCCAAAAAACGCTTTTCGAGCTGCAGGGAAATACCCCCCCCCCCCCCCCCCCCCCCCCCCAATTTCCATTCCCAGAGAAAGAAAATCCGTAATTTTTCTTTTTTCGAAATTCGAATAATAACGCGTGTCGTCGGGCTCTTCAAAATCCCATTAAATTAACATGGAGAAATTTTGAATTTTCGAAAAATTGAACTCATGTTCCATAGTTTCATCGAAACGTGCCAAACATTTTAGGGATTGAAGAGAAGTGTCTACGAAATCAAACAATACTAATAAATTTTATTTCTAACTCACCCTCACCCTCCCAGCAACCCCACAAATATGACATAAAAATCAAAAAATAAATTTTTAAGTATTATTGTAACTTTTTAGCCATTTCCGTCACTTTTTTATACAAATAATTAATAATGAACAATTTGAATATTTCCCATGATTTTTAAAATTACTAATATTATTATTATTACACCATTGAGCCATTTCCCTTTCGGGGTAGGCGTGACTCACTCGGTAGGGGAAAGGAGTAGTGTGTGGAAGGGATAGAAAATTTTCAGATTGATCCAGAATTCTCGTGTTATTTATGTAAATAACGCGTTCGTTCCGCAACATCTCTCCGACCCAGGTTGCTGATCAATCTGTCTAGCAATCACCCCAAGCGAAGATCCTCACGAAGTCGTTATGTAAGGTTCCCCACTTGGGTCTATTAGTGGCCAAGGTCTTTTGTTTCAGGCGTCATTCACTCTACTGACACTCTTTTTATTAACTGTTTGCCGCCATACTTTCCTGTCCTGGCATACTTCTCTAGCTTCTTTTATGTCCATGCATTTTTTCATGCAGGCTATCGTGTTTCTGTGACTTCTTGTGTCTCTTCTAACTAGGGTCTCATTCACACATTCTAACCATTCTTTCCGCGGTCCAACTCTAGGCACGCTGCCATTTACTTTACCTTGATACACTTGTTTCGTTAGTCGTTCATTTGGCATTCTCTCAACATGTCCGAACCATCTTAACCGATTTCTTTCCCATGTGTCTACTAACGTCTCTTCTGCACTTCTCTTAAATAATTTGCAATTGTTTAAACGAATATAAATTATTTTAACAATTATTTATTCCCAAAAAAATGTAAAAAATAATCATATTTTCTGATTGAAATTTAATTTTTTGTCATTGTAGCAGTAAATTTTTCTAAAAACATTATGTAATTATTTATTGTCTATTTTTTACAACATTTTAATACATTTATTTTAATGTTCAACAAATTTCTATTTGCTGAAACAATTTTTATTTGCTCAAGCGGTAATTTTTTGACAACTAACAAAATTTAATAAACTAGAAGACATGCAATTATGTTTCTGACTGTTTAGTGTTTAGGAAGAATACGTTAATCACTTTTTAATTGTAAAGAGAAATATTATTTGCTTAAATAATTACTTTTTCAAAAATACTTTTAAAATCGCAATTAATTGTATGTGTTCTATTTTATTGCATTTTCTTAGTTATCAAAAAATAAGAGATTACGCAAATAAAAATTGTTTAAACAAATGAAAATTTGTTGAAAATTAGAAGAAATGTATTGAAATTATGTAATCAATCAACAAACAGCAGCATCGGATACGAATTTAAAAAAAGTAGACATCCCTGGCTCAATTTTTAGAAATTTTGAAAATAAACAATAAATCATTGTTTAAATAATTACATAATGCATTAAAAAAATTTACTACAAAAAATGACAAAATATTGCATTTCAATCAGAAAATCCGATTATTTTTTACATTTTTTGGGAATAAATAATCGTTTAAACAATTTAAATTCATTTAAAAAATCATGTTTAATTTAAAAATTGTCTATTAGTAATTAATTAGTCTATTAGTAATTACACTCCTCTTCAAAATCTAAAAAGTTTGGCATGTTTCGATGAAATCATACGACATGAGTTCAATTTTCCGAAAATTCAAAATTTCCCCATGTTAATTCAATGGGATTTTCAACAGCCCGCTGGCACGTGCTAATATTTGAATTTCGAAAAAATAAAAACTACGAATTTTCTTTCTCCGGAAATGGAAAGTTTTGTGGAAGTGGAGTCTTGTTCTCTAGAGTGAAAAAATTTTTAATGCATTTTTGGACCACCCTAGTTGCCATGTCTGGAGTAAGGGAGGCGTGACAAGCAGCAGAGAAGATCGGAGTCTCTACGCGATATAGTCCAGGGAATGCAGATTTTTCACCAAATTTTGGAATGAAAAGGAGGTATGTCATCATCTCGTATTCATGCCTGGGATGAAACCTTATATATTTGCAGGCAAAAATATGTGGTCAGAACGAAATACGCAGTGTTCAAAGTTGACGAAATCATCCCAGTGGGCACAAAATTTGGCGACGTCTTTACGACATCGTTACGACATCGTTATAACATCTTTACGAGATTTTTACGACATCCTATGTCTATGTCGTTTCGATGTCTTTGTGATATCGTAAAGACATCGTCAGATCATACGACTTATTTACGATATCGTAAAGACACCTTAACGAAATGGACATAGGATGTCGTAAAGTTGTCGTAAATATGTCGTAACGATGTCGTAAAGACGTCGCCAAACTTTGTGCCCACTGGGAAGTTTTTGGGAGACTCCAATGAAGGTCTTGATTTGCGAATAGAAGTTTGATTAATAATTAAAGGTGTTAGAAAGATCTATAATATGGTATGTCACGCATTAAGATTGTTTTATTTTTTTTTCTGAAAAAGTAAAAAAAGTCTAGTTCTTTGTGCGAAAACTGTATGCACATCTATTAAATTCTGTGAAAATATGTGTTTTAATAAGCTGAAAGTATATGAAAAATTTAAGCTTAAAATAATAAATAGTTATTAATAATAGCTGTTTGTTATTAAAAAAAGGTATTGCTGTTTCGGTGGGGCTAACTTTTTTTATCCCGTTGCAAAGACATAGAAGCCCTGATGGACCGAAAGCAACCGAAAGGAGCCTCTACAAAGTAGCTGTGAAGACCTCATTGGATCCCCATTCGGTTCCTTTTTAAAAAAACTCAAAAAAACAGCAAGATCAACTTTTAAACGGTTGAAATTCGGATTCTACGTTAAATTCTCTATTAAAAACTCACGGAGTAATCGCAATACTTATTTTTGCAGCGTTAAAATTTTTAAAAAATGTCACTAACTTCTGCTTAAGGTGACTTCAAGCGCATCCATAATAGCTCAAGTAGTACGTTGCGCGCGAAGTTTAAATATAAAATTCTCTCTCGCTTTCATCGCAGCGTTGTTGTCTGTGGTTTCCACTGCGTGGCGCTAGCTTCCAGACAGAATTCTTAAAGTTACCGACGGAACGCTTATTAACTGCTAATAAAAGAAGATGCACTTGAAGGCGCCTTCGGCCCATGCAAATGACAGGTATTTTATTTTTTCAAGTTTTTAACGCTGCAAGAAAAGGTATTGCGATTACTACAACAGTTTAAAAGTTAATCTTTCTGTTTTTTTAGTTTTTTAAAAAGGAACCGAATGGGGACCCAATGGGGTCTTTACGGGTACTTTGTAGAGGCTCCATTTGGTTCCTTCGGTCCGTCAAGGAGTGAACAAATTTTAATCCTAAAGAATTATAGTTTCACGTGCCAGTTAGCCGCTCATTGATTTTTAATCGGGGTTAAAATCAATTAATGCAAGATACAGCATATATAAATCAGAAAGTATGTAAAAATGACTATAAATATTTTTTTGTACTTTTTGTGTGTTTTTTCCAGAATCTGTCATCAGTTCTTCAATTCAAAACCGCTGATACGGCGGTAGCTATGGCTCTGTTGTAGACGCATTTTAACTATAATTTTAATATTTCACTTTTAAATTCTCTAAGAATTCAATGATAATGCCCTATAAAATATTGTGATGGAAAAATTTATTTTGTTCCTTAATTTAGCATTCTCATCAGAGAAGGTATTAGATTTATGTAAAATTTGAGCCCCCAGCTTTTGCCAAATGTCCACGTTTTGAGATCCCCTGAATCCGAAAAACAGATTTTTCTGAATGTGTCTGTGTGTATGTTTGTCTGCGAACACAATAAATTTGGAAAAAAATTAATCTATTCGATTTCCCTTTGGTACACTCGTTTAGGGTCCTAAACTGAAGATCAAGTTTGTTAGACATCCATTTTGGATACAAATTCAAAAATTGGGCACATTTTGAATATTTTTGAGACCACTTTTTTCAAAATTCAAAAATCTCTGTATGGTTATTCATAGTATTCAAAAATTCGAACAATTTATTCTAATGACCTTTAAAAAAATCAAAAATTACCAGAGTTATAGCATTTACAAAATTCCAAAAAACACACCAAAATCAACATTTTAAGCCACTTAAAGCACGATATGAAAAAAATTCAACAGAAGACAAATGTTGCTTTTTGAATGCCCTGCAAGATTATCATAAAAGCTATTCGAATTTTCTCGAAAAATCAAAAATTCCAATTTTGACAGCATACAAAATAATGAGAAATCAAAAAATTACATTTTTCGGCCCAACTGTGCAAAATACGGTAAAAGATGAATGCACAAAAATTGTGCATTTGGAAAAGATCTACAAATTTGTTATGAATTACTTTTTGATAGGATTTTTGATAGGATATAAAAAAATTTAAAGTGGGACGATGGTCGTGGGGGCTAAAACGTAGGCTTTGGACCCACTCCGTCGGCTTGCGGGTTCGATTCCCGCCTCGCACTCTGGAAAAACCTCAGCGGCCCATGCGGTGAAAACTAGCCTAGCAAGGGAGTTGATTATCTCCGGAGAGTCGTGGGACCGGTACTTCTAGAGAAAAAGGTTTTCTCTTAGTACTTAAAGTTGTTGCTCTTGGTGGTTCGGAACCCAGCTTAAACTGTAGGTCCCTCTTCCACCATCAAGTAAGTGTGTGGGGGGTGTGCAAAAGGAATAAAGAAGAAGGTGTAAGAAATATGTAAACCCTTAGAGGACACATTAGAAGCTTCCATTCCATTCCAGTAAAAAAATGTGGCCGCTGCGTGGGCACATTCTTATCACAACATTTGTTTTTTAATTGCTTTTTCGTCTCGTGTGTGGGGTTTCAAAATTTTAACTTTTCATGTTTTTGATGCTTTTTTATGATTAAAACTAAAAACAGAACTATCAAAAAATTATTCATGACAAATAAATCATTTTTACATTCTCATCAGACAAGGTATTAGGTTTGTATACAATTTGATCCCCCCCCCCCCCCAGGTTTTTGTCAAAAGGTCCACGTTTTGAGACCCCCTGAATTCGAAAAACAGATTTTTACGAATGTGTCTATCTGTAGGTCTATCTGTCTGTCGTTATGTCTGGCTTTATTTCTGTATGTATGTCTGTGTGCAGGATGCGTTTGAAAAAAATTAATCTATTAGAGTGGCCTCTGGTACACTCTTTTAGTGTCCTAAACTAAAGATCAAGTTGAATACATTATCGAGCGCGTAGCGCGAGAACCAACAGTCGCGCGATCAAACTTATGAGCCTCGCGCGCAGCGCGCGATGAGGATGTGCCCGCGAGGCGGGCAGATTTGTTATAAATTAATTATGCGAATGTGTCTTTAACAATTTATTCTCTTTATTAGATGAAGGTTGAAGACGATTATTTTTTTGATGCTCTAGACAACGATGATTTCTCTATAAATGAAGACGTGGATGCGGCACAGAATGCAGACAATCCTTCTCAACAAAGTTTTGCTTCATTTGAAAGAATGATCAATAGCGAGAATTTCAAGGAACCAATAACCGTTCCTGTGAATAAAAACGTAGGCGAGATTATCTTAATGATACTGAAATATGCACTTATACATGCTTTATCTTTAACAGAAATAACTGATTTGTTTATGCTTGTGAATTGTATCTTCGCATCCCACATTTTGCCGAACACTAGTTACTTAATCGATAAACTGTTTTACCCTAAAAGCTGCATGGAACTCCATGCGACTTGCACAAAATGTGGCGCATATATGGGTAAATTTACGCGTAAAGATCGTTATTTAAAATGTGAAGTTTTTGAAAGTAACATCAATGTTAAAGATAAGACGTATCAAGACTTTTACGTGATGCTAGACTTTGCTTCTCCAATAAAATCATTTCTGAAATTGATAGACTCTTGAGCAGTCCTAAAGCGCCTCATCAAGTAGTGCGATGAACACGTTAGTTTTCTGATAAAGAATTCTGGAAAGCGCGGAATGCTGGGAAACTTGGACCCTATTTTATCGTTTACCAATTCTAAAAAAAAATTTTACCAATAAAATTTCTTATGTACTGGGCTCTTTTCGTTAAAGGTATGTATTTGTTACTAAAAGACAAGGTTGAGGTGCATGGAATAGATTGTGCTGCTCAATTGTTACATGAGTTCGTTGCTAAAAACGTGAATACTTTATTCAAAAGTATCGATGATCTTTAACGTTCATTTACTTTTAAATATCTGGTCTCATAATGCATATGCATTTGAATCCGGAATTGGGCATTTGTTAAAGGTTATCCATGCTGCAAAGGGCGTTCACCATCAAATATACCGAAGAATCAGCTTAAAATATAGCGTGCTCTCTTCAAGAGATCGCTTATGCCCTCACAGTTCATACAATGTAAAATACTTTTGCAATAATATTTATTTACTCAAAGATAGTATACAATTGTTCAGACCATTGACACTGTTAACTTCCATGACAACTGTTGCAGTATGTTAGAAACAATTGTTCAAATTAATGATGAAGAATCTGCTGTTTTTACCAGGGAGGTTTCAAAAGTATGTGTACATATATTAGGTGCGCAACTAAGTTTCCGCTGTCTGTTAATAGATGGCTAGAACAGTAAGTGCTGGTCAATTTTAACATATTCAAAACGTCATGAACCAAGCTTAGATACATGGTACACAAACCGTATTGACACAATAGTGATTTCGTTTTGGCGTCATATGCTTTTGATTGTGATCAAATGTCTGATTTTGTGCCAAATAATCGTTATTTGCGGCAAGTGTTGATGCGTGAATATTCGGCTGAACTGAAGATTAGAAGGATGACCGGCAGTCCCCATTATTTTCTTCTCTTTGGGTTGCTGTGATTATTCCATGTTTCATCACCCGTTACGATGCGATGAAGAAAACCCTTCCTTATTTGCTGCTTATTTCTGCTAATTAAAACTGAGTCAAATGATAACTTCCTGATTTAAGTTATTTAACTGGTCTGCATCTCATAAGAATGAAAGGGTCATGATTTACGAGCAATTCACTGCGTTCCAGGGAGTCTGCCTAGTGAGTTTTACGAGGGTCGATGAAGAGTGCCTCGAGAATCCACATACGGCTAAACTGAATGTCACTGCAATTTCTCTCTATTATTCTCTCCAATTTTATTATCAAACAAAATATAAACATTGTATCCAAAAACTGGCTTCGTGGCCGCCGAGGTACCAATATTTAGATGACGTATGCAAGAAATCAGACAAAAATATTGAAAATTGCGGCAAAAATCTTACATTATTTGTTACAATTCTAATAAATACCCTTAAATGCATGGACTGGCAAACAAGGGAGAGGGATATAGGATGAAGAAAAGGATGCATATATAAAGAACTCCAAGCATAGAGAGACGGACAGGGATGGGAAGAAGTTACTAGACATGATGGGAGAAACAGGGTTTTTTATATGAAATGGCAATATGAAAGGGGATGAGGTAGTGTAGATCAAATTAATAGGAAAGGGAAAAACAGTAATAGACTACATCTTTGCTAAAGAAAGAATGCGGCATATGAAAGGCAGTATGGAGGAAAGGAATGAGATAGGGACCGAGCACTTCCTGGCCATACACGGAAAAAATTTGTACTTGTGGAATGACAGAATTAGTTCCGATGTGGCGGATATGAGAAATAATCCGAAATAATTACAGATCTACGTTATTTTAAATTCTACAGAACTGTTTCTATGAGAATTAAATATAATGCATGAAGAATTCTTAAATGAAACAGTAATTTTAGCAACGGGAGCCTTTAAAATTTGCGAAACTAAAGTTCTTTAAAAACAAAGTGGAAGACTGGATATTTCACAGAACGACTCTCAAATCAAAAACACAGCAGAGTACTGTAATTTCTGCTCGTCCTTTCCAACGTGAAAAAAAAATATTTCGATTTAAATAGGGGCTTCTATATTTAGCCTACTTTGTATACCAGAAGGAAGGAAGCAAGTATGGATGCAGGACACACACGAGAGCGAAATTCTCAACTTATTGTACGCACACAAACATAAATAAAATTTTGTATCCTAAACTAACAAATACACACACATATACATCCATACATACACACATATATATTTATTTTAT
>NC_046659.1:21496150-21502110 GCF_010883055.1 Belonocnema kinseyi | reverse complement strand
TATAAATTTGTCAGAAGGACAACCGCAGGATTTCGTCGGGACCGGGTGCTAATCTGAAAAATTGCACCCGTTCCCAGCGAAATCGCAATAAAATTTCAGCCACAACCACGTCTCACGACCGTGAGATAGGTGGTTACAGTCTGTAACGGAATCAATACGATGATCCGGCAAAAGTTTCGTGCACCCTGAGAACACGGACTGATCCAAGGACTACCGCCTTCTGCATTTTTCCCGCAAGTGTTTTAGCATATTGTGGACACTCATGGATGCTTTTCAGGCTATCAACGAGTAAAAGCTTAGCACCTTCAAGAGCGCCGATGATAAGGACGATTAGTTTACAAAATATTGCGGGTACAATTGTTGCAACTCCCTTATAAGGTCTCTATACTTCTCTTTGTTTTCATTCTCCTTGGCTATGATGTTTTTGTTAGCTGGTGCCAAAAATTCGATAACGAACATGGTTCACTTCTCGAAGTCAAGAAGAACCATGCCTGGCTTCGAGTGTGCAACCGAAACAATTGTCGAGAATGTAGAGTTCCAGTATGTGCGGTACTTCCCATTTTCGACAATTGACTCGATTTCCCTAGGAGCATTTAGAGGAGCGATATTAAGGTTAGTGCCGTAAGAGTGACAGAGATGGTAATAAAGCACTCTTAGTGCCGCATTGTGTCTTTGGATGGAGGTTGTTCCCGCATGAGTTGGACAACTAGAGAGTATGTCAGCTAAATGTTCGGGGTGTGCATGGCACGCCCTGCAGCTATCATCGGGAATGTCTTCGCTCAAAATGTGTCGACGGTATGTTAAGGTGGAAATGATAACGTCTTGGCATGCCAAAATGGAACCCTCCGTACCAGACTTCAATCCGGACGATTTAAGGAAAGCAAGCATGTTCGTTGCAGATACTTTGTTTCTCGCCGACAGTTCGGAAGACCAAATCTGTCGGATGAGACGTTTGTATCTGCTTCGGAGAGTATCCTTTATAGATGTCACATCCTGAATGCGGCTCTTTGGCACGCCCAGGTATGTATAAGTCTCTCCAGCGCAAAGGTGCCGTATAGCTCTTCTATCAACGAGCTCAAGATCTTCAGGGATGCCACTAAGTTTTCCTTGCTTCAAATAGACCTTGGCGCATTTGTCTCACCTAAATTCCACTCCAATTTCCTTAGTATATCGTTCGACAATCCCTAGAGCTAGATGTAGTTGCTCTTTGTTTTTAGCATAGATCTTAAGATCGTCCATGTAAAATACATGAGTAACCTTGTGCTTTCAATCTGCAGGTTTTCCGCACAAATACCCGTCGGAATGGCGAAGTGCTAGAGATAGTGGCAATAATATATGGCAAAAGAGGAGTGGGCTCATGGTGTCGCCCTGAAAGACAACTCTCTGAAACGTGACCTTGTTAGTTGTCACTAGATTTTTTCCAGATAAGATAGTAAATCTGGTTTTCCAAAGCAGCATCAATCTCTCTATGCACCTAACGATTTGCGGATGAACCTTTAAGCTTTCCAAAAGACAGATGATAAGTCTATCGGAGGTAGAATCGAAACCTTTCCGATAATCAATCCAGGCCATCCATAGGTCACACTGGTAGAATGCTACATCTTTGAAGACACATCTATCGATGAGCAGGTTCTCTCGGCATCCCGCTACGCCTTTCTTTGAGTCTCGCTGTTCATACATTTCTTGCCACACAGTTTCAATTTCCCGAACAATCCTATTATTTAGGATAGCTGTAAATATCTTATACAGTGTGTTCAAACAAGTGATTCGCCTGTAATTCTGCGGGTCAGCTAAGTTGACAATTTTCGGCAGGAGTATTGGGCACCCTTCCATTAACCACTCCGGAATCGGCTCTTCCGACTTTAAATATGAGGTGAAAATACGGGCTAAATACTGATGGGTTGAAGGAAACTTCTTCTACCAGAAAGTTTTGATGCAATCTGGTCCCAGTGCGAAATAGTTCGTCATCACTCTTAATACTTCTTTACCTCCTCGGTAGTGATGGGTGGGCATTCTTCATTAGTTGTGATGAGGGCATCACACAGCTCCTTGAAGCTATTTATATTTTCTGAGTCTTCGTCCAGTCTATGTAATTGGAGGGTCTTGGAAGAGTCGAGATGGGTCAGAGAAAAACTATTGATTTTCTCTGATCCATCTCTTCCTCCGCTCTAGATTTCTCTTAGCGTCAGATAGTATGCGTATTCTCTCAACAATATGCTACCCGATGGTCAGCAGCTTTGACTTGTTAAGTGGGTAATAACGTGTCCGGAGTTCGCACGCGAACTTTCGAACCTTGGCAGTAAAATTCCTGCCAAATGTGATACAGTCAATCACAACCTGAATGCGTGATGCGCACTGTCTTGCCCAGCCTATCTTTATGGCAAGTTGATGCATTCGTCTTTTGGTCTTATGATCAACCGTTGGTTTTGTTTTACGGTTCGCATCGGCCAAAGCTCTTGCTGCATTATGCACACAATAATTGATAGCCAAGGGGTCGGATTCTTCGGGAAAATGTCCACAAAGCTCGTCATCCATTTCAGCCAGATCGTTAGGCTTGAGAGAAATCTTGGTGTTGATGTTTCTCCGGGTTATAAAGCATCGCTCTTCCTCTATTGGATGCCTGCCCGCGGTTAGTCTTAGTGTCGCCCCTCTTTCTCTGTTGCCGGCTTGTTATAGCTGTGGCAGAGCAGGCGTTCCACTTACATAGCCCTTTTTCGGAGTAGTTCGGAGTAGTTCGGAGGGGTTCGTCCATCCTTGTAGAGCCCCGCATGCAAGGATAAGGCTGCGTACTCTGAGAGGTCGCCCGATATCTCAGAGTGACCATTCTAGACACCACGCCCAGGTGCCATGTAGCTTTCGGTACAGTTTTCACACCTCCGCTTACGGGTTAATTCCTTTGGCACCGCACCTGGACAATTGTCCGCGACTGCCTACTTATTTTCGTAACCATATTCAGCAGAAACCCTTGGTACAGGGACTCGGTATCCGCAACCCGAGGACGCGTTCGGTGGCTTTGTCATAGGCCCTTCGGTTTTATTCTAGAGGAATCAAAACCGATCAATTTCATATGTTAAACGCTGTTTACCGGGTCGGATCCAATATCCACCTATATATACCTAAAACTCATTTTTGGTTCAAGAAGTATCTAAAAATGCTTTACATAACAAAATGAAACTGATGTAAGTTATAAGAAAGCTAATTTACAACGGAAAATATATCTTTGATATTATTGTATAAAATAATGATTTTTTATATTTCCGAAAAATCATTACATATTAAGAGTAGCACTTTACATAGAGTTTTCAAGTAATTACAGAAGTATTTGTTAAGTCTAATTTATTATGTATAAGTCACAATTAAAGAAAAATGTAATTTTAGTACTTAGGACCCCATAAACTACGCTTTACCTAAGATGAGTGATGGATATAAAGGTGTTTATTGGGTCGACAAGTATATACATATGAAAGACCCAATAACCACCTTTATATGTATAAAAAACATTTTTGGTTTAAAAAGTATTATTGTATAAAATAATGATTTTTTATATCTGCACTGAAAAAATTTGTTCTTGAATCAAGTAAATGTTACTTGATTCAAGTCAATCGCAGGTACGAATAGGGACGATAGAATATGAGTGTGTTCCAAATAAATAAATACTTGCTACAAGCGTAGATTTTCTTAATCTGAGAAAATGTATTCTTAGATAGAATGTCGCATTTTATTATTCGAAAACTTTATTGTGTTACTTCATATAGACATGTATTCAAATGCAGAACATAGTTTACTTCCAAGAAATCATTTCTGATACACTTCAAGAATATATTTTCTTAATCTAAGAATATGTAGTATCGTAGCAATAGACTAGTGCCTCAACTGAACCCTATTTTTCAACGAAAAAAAAAATTGTTTTCGAAATTATTGTTATATGATCTTAATTTTTTAAATTATTAAAATACGTAATTCGCGCAGACTGTTACTTTCACATATAATTGTACGCCTAGGCGCTTTGAAAAATCGCACTCGCCGAGGATTGATCCCTAACCTAAACTACCCAAACTAGTGTGTCCTAACCGCGTGCTCCACAGACTTCGCTATCGACGCAATTGGATCTCGGTGACAAAAACTCGGGTAGGAATTTCAAGGCAGGGTCGTACCAAGTCATATTTTGAGCCTCAATCAACTTCAAACTAAAAGTTGTTGAACTTAACTTTAATATACCATTCTTTATTTAGAAAAATGTTAGAATTGAATTTTACTTATTTCAATAAAGGCTCGATACTTTTTTCTTCTTAATATATTTAAAAATGTTATAAAATATCTAAAAGTAATGAACAATAAACAAAAATTCTCCATAAAATGCGCAGTTTTCAATTTATCCAACTCTTTTATTGTATATAATACTCTTTTACTCAATTTTTAATGCAAAATAACATTTCTTAAACAATAATTTAAAATATGTGAAAAAGCGAAGTAAGTTTCACTTATTTAACAAGGCATTTAATACTTGTTGTTTTTATGTATTTAAAACGCTTAATGACGACCCAAAGGTAATAAATGATGAAGGAAAGTTGCAAGTACAAAGATGATTTAATAACATCAATGACAAAAAATAATGTTCTGCTATACGAAAATTTGCATAAACCGCACAGTTTTCAATTTTTCGAATTCTTTTCACATACGTTTTTTACAAAGATTGAAATATGGAATTGCTTTCCTAAAACAACAATTGAAAATATGCAAAAAATAATTTAACTTAACTTATTTTACAAAGGGCTCAGTACTTTTTTCTTTCGAAATTTAATCCACTTAAAAACTATCTGAAGCATATAAAAAATAAAAAACTTTTGAGTTAAAAAACGCTTTAATAACCTCAGTGACAAATAAATATATTCTGATATTTAAAAACCTTTGTAAAACGCACAGTTTTCGATTTATTTCATTAATGTATAATACTTTGTAACTCAGCTTTTAATTTAAAATAATAATTCCTTAAAAATAATTTAAAATATGTAGAAAAAATTGATCGCTAGTTTAAATATTACCTATTAAAAAAAGTGCTCGATACTTTATTTTTTAATGGTCAATTTTTTAATTGTTCTTTTATAAAATGAAATGCATTCTTAATAAAATTTCTAAAAATGTTATTGAATTCTTTTTAAAAAAAATATTTTGCTTTAAAAACGCATAAGATTATTTTCAATTATCAAGAAAATGTACTAATTGTATTTTTAAGAATTTTTTAAAGCTTATAACTTTTTTTTATACTGTCATATTTATTTTTTATTATTTACACAATAAAAAAGAATTATGTAAGTATATGGGTGATTGCAAAAATGTTAACCATTTGTAGTCCAAGACATTTTCTATGATTAATGAATTCTTTGACAGAACAACTTAATTTTGTTAATTTTATTTAAAAAAACATAAATCCATACTTAATTATTTAAAACAGGAACATTATATGCACGCTATAGTACGCGGGAAGCATTGCATTGCCAATTAATAACATAAAAATATAAAACAAGATATTAACTACACTGTTAGAAAAATCTGTACGAGGTTTAATATACATGTGTGTGAAGCAAATATGCACTAAATTAAAAATTATTTTTAAAAATCCTGCTTAATAAAGGAATTCGGTTTCATCAAGGAGAAATTAATTTTAAGTTAAAAATCTGTTGCCTAAAACTTATTATTTAGTCCACAAACTGGCGCCAGAGGGAAACAGTTACTGGACGATCGCAGAGCAGAAAACCGTAGTGGCTGCAACAGCTGACGTTGCTGAAAGCATTGAAAGTGGGGGAATGGGTGACGTTGATCGCAGTGACAGCAGCGGTGATGAAAGTGCCGAGAAGTCGACCGGGTGGGGAGGGTAGCGGATTCAGGTACGGGCAAGCAACGGGGAAGGCCCTCAAATTTACAGCGCCTTAACAAGCTAGGCAACGCGGGTTCGAACAGAA
>NC_046659.1:21494582-21496050 GCF_010883055.1 Belonocnema kinseyi | reverse complement strand
CAAGGCGACGGGAGAAGATGGGATGGAGAACGAAGCGATGAAGTTTGGAGGAGAAGGGATTAGGGATGGGATGTGGAAGATCTGCAACAAGGTATGGAAAGGTGAAGGTTGGCCGGAAGTGGACGACGGGACTCGTGGTACCGCTTGTCAAGAAAGGGGAAGGAAAGAAGGTAGAGGAATACAGAGGGATCACTCTCATGTCAGTCGGCTATAAAATATATGCAGAAATCTTAAAAAATAGGTTGGAGAGTCAGGTAGAACAAAAAGAAAGTATCCTACATAATCAGACGGGCTTTAGGAAAGGAATGGGAACTGTAGACAACATCTACGTACTTAACTATTTAGTTAACAGAAATTTGGGGAGAAAGCAAGGGAGACTAGTCGCTTTGTTCGTAGATTTCAAAGCAGCATTTGACTCAGTGAATAGGAAAGTACTATGGCAGGCAATGAAAGAGAGGGGTGTAGAGGAAAAGTTAGTGGAGAAGATGAAGGAAATTTTTACTGAAACCAGGATTAGGGTGAAAATAGGAAAGAAAAAAGGGCAGGTTTTCTGGACAAGCCGAGGTCTAAGGCAAGGTAAATTACGTTTGGAAGATGAACGGACAAAAAGTGGAAATTGTGGAGGAGTTCTGTTACCTAGGTTTTCGGTTTGAGGCAGAAGGAGGAAACGAGCTGCAGGTGAGGAAAAGAATTGAATGTGCGAGTAAAGTAATGGGCCAAGTATGGGGTATAGGAAAGAGAAGGTTCAAGAACGATTGGAGAATGAGGGTCTGGTTGTTTGATGCGTTGGTGGGGGCGGTGTTGTGTTATGGTGTGGAGATCTGGGGATGGAAGGAACATAGAAAAGTAGAGGGTATGCATGAGCGATTCCTGAAGTGGGTAATGGGGGTTAGCTGGAGTTGCCCAGGATATATGTTAAAAGAAGAGTTAGGAAGAGAAAATATGGTTACTAGACAAATTAAGAGAGCATGGAGGTTTGAAGAGAAGCTAAAAAGGGGAGAGGGAAGTAAAATTGCACAAGCATGTTTCGGTGAAATTCGGAACAATGAAGAGAGAGGTAATGTTGGAAATTCAAAATAGGAGGTAGAAAGGAGAAAAATGAGAAGGGTGTGTAATATTCGAGAAGGGGTTATGGAGTGGCAGGACATAGAGTTAGAGCCATTGGTTAAACAAGGAGAAGAGAGATGGACAAAGATTATAGATTCGAGGTACAATAGATGGTATATGATGGTCAAAGGGTTGACAGAACCAGAATATCTGCAAAAAATAAAAAAGGAAGAAAAATGGAGTAGGGTTCTACGGTTCAGAATGGGAGAAGGAGTGAGAGCATGCAGATATTGGATGAATGAAGAGGAGAATTTATGCGGAGTATGTGGATACGAAATGGAGTCATGGGCACATGTATTAGAGAAATGTACAGGAGAGGAAGAGGGACAGTTGAGTGTGGATGAGTGTGTAAGATGGATCT
>NC_046659.1:21492245-21494482 GCF_010883055.1 Belonocnema kinseyi | reverse complement strand
CATACGAACTCACAGTGGTAATCATGCACTTTCTGTTTTGCGGCTCCCAAACGGTAGGTATGGTGGGGGTAATTTCCATCCACGATCTGGCAGCTCTGGTTCGAGTCGTTCTTTCTCCCGTCTTTTCGTTTTCGCTTTCATCGTGCGTAATCTCCGTGTTACTCTTAGAATCGTTGGTTTTAATTTCACCCTTGAATCCTAACGATTTTCCCAAAAGCGCTATTTCTTCCATCCTCGGCTGATCACTGTTCATAGAAACCACGAGACGGGCAAACTGCGAAACACCCTTACGTATCTATTTAAATTTTATAACGATAGGGTCTACGAACAATAGGCTGTCTTTTTGTTACCTTTAAGAATAAGGCTAGCTTCATATTTTATGAAATTTAGTAAACGCGTAGAAGTGTTAAAAGAAATAGCCATCTTTCAAAATGTCTTCATTTCACAGTTATTGGAGACTAAATTACATTACAAACTATATTACAAAATAATGGAGTTTGCAATTCGCAGCAAATGTTTCGGAAAATAATAGGTTATTTATTCCTCCTGAAAACTTAGATGAATGAAGTTGGCTAAATTCTTAACGGCAACCAAAAGAAAGCCTATGCTTCGTAGAACTTATTGATAACAACTTACATAAACTAACTGAATAATAGGTATAAAACATTTTAGGAGACAGCCAATTAGTTTATGACTTTAAAAAATCGCACGTCCTATTACTAAAATTACATTTTGCGAGCGACCTTGAATATATAATAATAAAAATAATTATATTATCAAATGCGGAGGACAAATAGGCTGATCGTTGTTCATAGAAACCACGAATGAGCTGACGTTTGGGAAACAATTTGAATTCAGGGAATATAACGTTTTTCATCATCAAAATTTGCTAGCGACTGGCAACCTGCTAAACACCCTTGCGCATCTAATTCGAGTTTTATAACGATAGGTTCCAGGAAGAATAGTCTGTCTTTTCGTCACCTTTAAGAATGAGACTAGCTTCGTATTTTATGAAATTTAGTAAAAGGGGAATAGTGTTAAAAGGAATAAAAATCTTTCAATATTTCTTATTTTGAAAGTTATTGGAAGCTGAATTATATTATAAATTGTACTACAAAATGATGCAGTTCCTAATTCATAGGAAATGTTTCAAAACATAATAGGTTACTTTTTCCTCCTGAAAACTTAGCTAAATGAAGTGAGCTAAATTCTTAACAACAAAGAAAAGATATTCTATGCTTCGTAGAACTATCGATAACAAACTGCATAAACTAACTGAGTAATACGTGTAAAAACATTTTAGGAGACAGCTGATGAGTTTATGGCTTAAAAAAATTAAACATCCTATTAGTAATATTACATTTTGCGAGCGACCTTGAATACATAATTTAAAAAATAAGTATATTATCAAATGCGCATGACAAACCAGCTAATCGTTGTTCATAGAAACCACGAGTGAGCTGACGTTTAGGAAAGCCAAATTGATATTCTCCAAGGTCAAGAAATGTCATGCGATAGTCCAAGAAGCTGATAACGATTGGCATTCAGTGAATATAGCGTTTTTCATCTACAAAATCTGCCAGCGACGGGCGGCCTGATAAACACCCTTACGTATCTAATTCGCATTTTATAACGATAGGCTTTACGGAGAATAAGCTGTCTTTTCGTTACCGTTAAGAATAAGGCTAGCTTTATTTTGTATGAAATATAGTAAAAACGTAATAGTTTTAAAAGAAACTTTCTTTTACATTCGGTTGAACTATGCATCGAAATATGTAATAAATTTCTATAAAATCTAAAATACAGTCTATATCGAAGAACTATTACTAATATGTATATATATATATTATTACTATTATACTTTGATATTTTTTACATGTTTAAGAACACAATTATTTACTATTACACAATCACTACACTGTTCATAATCGCACGATATGAAAATTTTTATTCGCCGCGGGGTTCGAACCCTATAAGTTTCGCATTCCTAATTTCTAACGCCTAAAGCTTCTCTTCTAACCTGGCTGGAAGTATTACAAAACATTTGAAATATAACTGACAGCTGTGCACGGCCGTCTGCAAATTTATGTGAACCATTATATACAAAACTTTGCTACGGTTACAACAATGTATGTTATAAGATTTTAGATCTTAGAAATATTACAAATTATTATTGAAAAATTTTATGTGATTAAACAAGATTGAAACTAAATTCAAATTTTTTTAAAGATATTATA
>NC_046659.1:21489488-21492145 GCF_010883055.1 Belonocnema kinseyi | reverse complement strand
ATAATATCTTTAAAAAATTTTGAATTTAGTTTCAATCTTGTTTAATCACATAAAATATTCAATAATAATTTGTAATATTTCTAAAATCTAAAATCTTATAACATACATTGTTTTAACCGAAGATTTCAAGATGTTTAACAGATGTGATACTTTCTTCACAATCTCCTTACAAGCAGAATGTCAATGTTATTCCTTATACTTGTAAGATTTTTCTTTCTAAACATGAATTCATATTTTATTATTGATGTTGGTTTTTTTTTGACCAGGGAAATTAGTTAATAGTTTTAGATGTCAATTTTTTTGTCTGCTTGGTCATGATCAATACCATTAAAATATTGATTAATTTGTAAGATTGTGAAAAAGATGCTCACCGACAATCTGAAGGACCTGGGCTCATGTCCCGGCGGAGGTAGAGAACATTTTTTTACAATCTTCAAAATTAATCAATATTTTAATAATATTGATTATGACCAAGTAGGAAAAAAAATTAACATCTTAAACTATTGATTAATTTCCCTGGTAAAAAAAACCAACATCAATAATAAAATATTTAACAGACTTTAAAGAATTCGAGAACATTATTTCTATGCTTAAATTACTTTAAAATCTTAAAACTCATTTAAATTCTGCCGAAATTCCTCAAGAATTCTTCAAAATTAGTTAAAATCTCTTAAATTCATTAAAAATATCCCAAACTCTTTTAAATAATTTGAAACCTTTTAAAATTCGTTTATAAATTTAAATAAATTTTGAATAAAATAACTTCGGTTAAATCGCTTGAAATACCTGAAAGTTTGTTTAAATACTTAAAAATATTTTGAAAATACATGAAAATTCTTAAACTCGTTTGATTTTTTTAAAATCATTTAAAATGCTTTTTAAGATTTTAAATTCCTTTACTAACTTTTTAAATCATATTAAATCGATTGAAATGGCACAAAGTCCCTTAAAATCACTAAAAATCTCTTGGACTCATAAAAATTATTTTAGAGTCTATAAAATCTCTTGAAAATTCTTGTGCTTTTTGGAATTCTTCTCAAATCTTTTAAACTTCTTTAAGATTACTTGAAATATTTTAATATTTATGTATAAATTTTGTTCTTTTTTAATTAAAAAGAATTTTTAAATACCGTTAAATTATTTTGAAATACATTAAATACTTTTAAACACTTGAAAGTATTTTGTAATTACAAAATAATACATAAACTCTTTTGAAATTTCTTGAAATTTTTTTTAATCATTTAAAATAATTTGGAATCATTAAAAACTTGTGGAGCGTAAAGGGAAATTGAGGAATATGTTAAACATTAAACAAACGTTTTGGCTGGGATGAGGGACGCAGGGAGTATCGTTACCTTCACACAGTAGGGACTTGCAACTACACTTTCTATAACTGAGGTCTATAGATCTTATATTGAAGTACTTCACAAACACTCGATACCTCGAATCGAATTTTTATGAGATCTTTCATTATGTTTTCGAGAATTTTGCTATACATTTAATAGAATTGAGGTATCTAGACCTTATAATTATATGATCACAAACTCTCAATATCTCAAATGTCATTTCTACAAAAGTTTTCAACGTTCTTTCCTGAATTTCTTCATATATTTTATTAACATTTGAAAATCATAGTTCAATATGAAGTTTGCAGAACTCTTGTAGAGTTATTATACATTTGTTTGACATTGAATCCTGAAATTTAAACAATATCTATGACATTTGTTCAATATTCGCTCTCATCACCGAATATAGCAATAATTCAGGAAAGATTAATGCACTTTTTTCCGTGTATATGAAAAATTAAAGTTCATAGTTACTTCTGTAATTACTTGATAAGCCTATGCAAAGCGTTGATTTTAGCCTAAAAATATTTTTTGCAGATATAAAAAATCATTATTGTATACAATAATACAAAAGATATATTTTCCTTTGTAAAATAGCTTTCTTATAACGTACATCACTTTTATTTTGTTATGTAAAGAATTTTTACGTACTTTTTAAACCAAAAATGTTTTTATACACATAAAGGTGGTTATTAGGTCTTTCATATGTATATATTTGCCGACCCAATGAACACATTTATATCCATCCCTTATCTTAGATAAAGCGTAGTTTATCGGGTCCTAAGTATTAAAATTACAGTTTTCTTTAATTGTGGCTCATACATAATAAATTATACTTGACAAATATTTCTGTAATTACTTGAAAACTCTATGTAAAGTGATAATTTTAATATGTAAAGATTGTTTGCACACTGAACAAAAATTTGCATTATATCAAGTAGGCTAATTTACTTGGCTGATTCTACTTGAGAAAAGCAAGTATTTTCTTTTTACAGTGGACCGATTGTCTTGAATCAAGAAAATAATAGAATCTGGACAACTACTTGAATCAAGAATATATTCACTCTAAGCAAAAAAATATTTAATTAATTTGTTCCATTATACTTATTTGCATAAAGTTTAATGTATGTATGTATGTATTGAATCTCTCCCTTTTATGGGTTTGAGAGCCACCGCTCCCTGTACATATATTTACAATTCCATCCTTATTCTAACTTAACTACTACTTATATTCTACTCTTTCGCATTACGTAGGATAAATAATAGTAACAGTAGTGATATTAATTCCTAAAATGAGCGAGCTTCCAGGAC
>NC_046659.1:21487944-21489388 GCF_010883055.1 Belonocnema kinseyi | reverse complement strand
ATGACCGGGAAGTGCTCGGACCCTATCTCATTCCCTACCTTCATACTCCCTATCATATGCCGCATTCTTTCTTCAGCCAGGATGTAGTCTATTACTGTTGCTTCCTTCTCTATGAATGTGATCTCCCCTTCCTCATCTCCTTTCATATTGCCATTGAATATAAACCATCCTGTTTCTCCTATCATGTCTAGTAACTTCCTCCCCTCCCTGTCCGTCTCTTTATGTTTGGAGTTCCTTATAAATGCTTCCTTTTCTTCATCCCATAACCCTCCCTCTTGTTCGCTAGTCCATGCATTTAAGTCCCCCCCCCCCCCATTAAAACCAATTCTTCCTTCTTTTCCTCCATCCACCTCCTTATTACTCTCTAGCCTTCCTCTTCCCCTCTTCTTCTGTATACACACACCACTGCTATTTCTACTTTCCCAATTATAATTTTACTTATCATTGTTCCATCCTGACGGAACCTAACACATTCCAGGTGACAGATTCCAGGTGACACATTCCAGGAAGCTATTTTCACGTTTCTCTCTTCCCCTCCCTCTTCTATCCTCTTTACTTTGTTTCCCGTTTGCCGCTTGGAAACCCCTCTTATTTATTTCTAGCCTCTTTTTCGTCTCCCTTCCCCCTACCTTTCTCAAGACTTTTTCCTTTTTTCCTTAATTCTTCTAATTCTTCATCCCAGCACCTTTCCTCCCCATTTATCCATAACCTGTCTCTCCCTATCCATACCATATGGCCCTTTTTCCTCTCTACCCAAGCCCTCTGCTCTATTTGCCATCTCCTTTTCCTCTCCCTCCATGTGAGATCTTCTTCAAATCTTTCCCTTCTTCCTCTCAATAATTTTTTTCTCTCCATAATTTTCTTTTTCTCCTCCTCACTCCCCACTTTTACTAGAAGCATTCCTTTTTTTCCTTCTTTTGACTCTCCTATTCTCTTGACTTTTCTTGATTCTGTTTTTTCCCCCATATGCTCATTCCTAATTTCTAGACTGGATACCCGCTCTTCCAACTGCTTTATTTCTCTAGATCTCTGTTCGTCAACCTCTCTCTGTCTATTCTCAATGCTCTCTAGCTTACCCCAAACCTTGTCTTTCTCCTCCTTCCAACGTTTATACCATTCTTCCCATTTTTCTCTGACCTTTTTCACTTCCCCCTTACATCGGTTCCCTGCCTATTCATATCCCTATTCATTTCATCCAATCTCTTTCTTGTTTCCTCTCTAAAGCCTTTAATGAGAGCTTCCAATTTTTCAAACATTCCCCAATCCCCCCTCTCTCTCTCTCTGGTGTTTTCCTTTTAATTCTCACTCTCTTGTTCTCCTGGTCCCTTTCTACCTCATCTTTCCCAGCCACTCTTTTCCTTTTTTCCTCCCCTTCACTGCTAGTCGCGCTTGTCTTTTTTTGCCATTCGTCCAGACTTCTGTTCGAACCCGCGTTGCCTAGCTT
>NC_046659.1:21476495-21487844 GCF_010883055.1 Belonocnema kinseyi | reverse complement strand
ATTAATGATAATATTACAATTATCTTATATTATAATAGTCTTATTTATATCCTGATCCGAATTTGAAAGAAATTAAAGAAATTGAAGATTTTACTGATATTTGAATATCTCGCGCAATTTTAAATGAAAATATATTTGCAATATCAGAATATTAATACCGTGATTAATATTTTGTTGTATATTATATGGTGTTCATTATATTGTGGAAACTAACTCATTATAACCTGCTCCGTTTTTGTTTGTTCACGCCCGACTGCTCGCCTGAGTGACAGCCGCTGATATATGCGGCGCTGATATGCTGATATGCGACGCACAGTGGGAGGAAATGCACTTTTTTCGTTCAAAAATGCGCAGAGCCTTCAATTTTGGTTCGATTTTTAATTTTTTTTTAAATTCAAGTTCATTAAATTCTGAAAAGCTTGACGCTCTGAACTTTTGTCTCGTCTACTTGTTTATTAATAATTTTTTCACTCAAAGTATGGAAAAACTGCAATTTTTTACATAACCATTTTTTACGATTCAATAACTGATTAGGTTAACTTTATATTGTCTTAAATGAATGTTTAGGGACTCATAGGATACAAATAATTTGCTCATTAGTCAATTTATTTGTTATAAACAAATCTTATGAACAAATTAGCAAATAGTCTTCTTATCGGTAAAAAAATTCTGTTTACTAAAATTGCTTCATATTAATGTAGGAATGGTATATAATTACAAGAATAATTTAAAAGTTTATCATAACCATTGTTATAAACAATTCTTATGGCAAAATATTAAAATTTCAGATTTTTTCAAATTATAATTTCCTTCAATCGCCAGAACGACTTCAGGTATTTCTTAAAATAATAAATATTCAATAATATTTGATAAAATATAACAATTTAAATTTTTATAAACAAATTCAAAATTTTGGGCCTTTCGCATAGAAATTTTTTTGTTTTTGCACTGGAAATGTCTTAAGCTATTGGATGAATGACTGCTAGTTACAGAAATATTAGAAAAGTTAACAATAACAATTGTTATAAAAAATTCTCGTGATAAAATATTTAAATTTAAGGTTTCATCACATTTTAATTGTCTTTAATCGCTAGAATGACTACTGATATTCCTGAAAAATGTATCTTTTATAATATTTAAATTATTCATTTGAAGGAAACAGATTTTTTTTACGTGAAATTGACAAAATTTGAAATTTGTTTATCTATTTTGTTTATAAGACTTTAAATTGTTATATTTTATCAAATATGATTAAATATTTATTATTTTAAGAAATACCTGAAGTCGTTTTGGCCATTGAAGGAAATTATTATTTGAAAAATCACTAATGCTAATATTTTGCCACAAAAATTGTTTATCACAGTGGTTATTATAAACTTTTAAATTATTCTTGTAATTATATATCATTCCTACATTAATATGAAGCACTTTTAGTAAACAGACATTTTTTACCGATAATAAGACTATTTGCTAATTTGTTCATAAAATTGATTTATAACAAATAAATGGACTAATGAGAAAATTATTTGTATTCTATGAATCCCTAAACGTTCATTTAAGACAATATAAAGTTTACCTAATCAGTTATTAAAGCGTAAAAAATGGTTATGTAACAAATTGTAGTTTTTCCATACTTTGAGTGAAAAAATTATTAATAAACAAGTAGAAGAGTCAAAAGTTCAGAGCGTGTTTGCTGGAGCTTTTAAGCATTCGATGTTCGATTTATCTATTAAAACAAAAAATTTTAAATATTATTCGGATTTTTGAAATGATAAAATTTATTTATGAGAATCATTCGGAATTAAACAATTACAAACTATAGCTTCCTAGAATTTGTTTATATTATACTTTTTTCAGGATTACTTGGGACTTCCTTTTTTAAGATTAAAAATTGCTAGCAATTTAGAAAAGTGTTAATACAAAATTTAGTACTTGTTAGTAGTAGTAGTAGTATTTATAATTTGTGATTGTTTTATTTCTTATGATACTCATAAATAAATTTTCTAAATTTGAAAAGTTATTTAAACTTTTTCGGTTTAATAGATAAATTCAACTTCAAACACTTAAAACTCCAGCACAATCTAGTTAATATTAATGTTAATATTAATATCTGTTGATATAATATTATTATAATTATAATATTATTATAATGTAATGAAATATAAGTAAAAAAATATATCTGGTGTAATAGTAATAATCGCGGAATTAATATTCTGATATTGCATGTAGAATGATTAATCGCAGGAAACATTTGAAATCGTTAAAATCGCCAATTTCTTGCATTTCTTTAAAATGCGGAATAGTTGATAGAATATTAATATTATTATTGTTTTATGTAAAATTGAAATTATCTACCAATTTGAAATTGTTTTCATTGGATGGAAATTCTTTAGCTTGAATTATATGTTGGCTTGTAAAGAAAAATAAGATGACATGTATATAACCGATTTGACAATGTTGTGTATCTTTGCATTTTAAAAATTGATAAAATGATCATGTAAATGATCAAAGAATTGTCCAAGTATTTCTTTAGTGTGTGATATTCTTTAAACTAAAAAGAAAAACGTAAATATTTGTATTATAAATCTATCCTTGTTACCTATCTATAAATATTTATATCAATGTACGCAGAGTGAAAGGTACATTTTTGTATAAAACAAAACTAAAACTAAACAACAATACAACTGTAAAAGCGTATAATTTTGAAAAAAATTTTACAAATATTATCTTTTACAACCCAAAACAGATGTAGTAATTATGCAGCATTAATTTTGACAATGTTGTGAGTACATAAATTTTAAAATGTAAGATCGGAAAATTATCCAAGTAGAGTAGAGAACCTGCAATTGATCCATTGATAGACTACAAACTTTGAAAACCTAAATTATTCAATTAGAAGGAAGATGGAAAAAGCCTGAAAAGCATAAAAAAACCCCACCGTAGATGTCCTAAAAAAAATTTTGGAATGAAAAAATAAAAAAAAGTGCCCCTTGCCTCTAACAACCTAAAAATAAATAAAATCATTTTATATAATATATACATAAAAAACATCGGGTTGCTTTCTGAAAGTGAGTCCCCTCGCCTCTTACAAACGGAAAATAAATAAAATCATTTTATAAAATATATACATAAAAACAAAATCGGGGTGCTTTCTGAAAGTGAGTCCCCTCGCCTTTTGCAAACGGAAAATAAATGAAATCATTTTATATAATATGTTATGCTTTAAATAGGTCAGAATTATCAGAAGTAATTGCAACTTCAAATATATATACGAGGTCTGTTCAAAAAATAAGGTGACTTTATGGTTTTCTCATAAAATATTCATTTATTCCTCAATATTTATGTTGTCCCCTTCAAAGTAATCTCCCTCAGATATAATACACTTGTGCCAACGCTTTTTCCAATCGTCGAACCACTTCTGATAATCATTTTGTGGTATAGCCTTGAGTTCTTTCAGCGATGCAGTTTTTATCTCCTCAATCGTTGAAAATCGATGTCCTTTCATGGGTCTGTTCAGTTTTGGGAAAAGAAAAAAGTCACTGGGGGCCAAATCCGGTGAATATGGAGGCTGAGGCATGACTGTTGTGCTGTTTTTGGTCAGAAAATCTTTCACAAGCTTTTTTCGGTCTTGGAGACTCATGATGCTTCCTTCTTGGAACAGCTTGTACAACTTATACACATTTTTCTTACTCAGAGTAGACTCACCGTATGCAACTGTCAACATTTCAAGAGTTTTAGAGCATTGGATTCCATTTTTCACAGAAAATTTAATGCAAACTCTTTGCTCCATTCTTTTCGAAAGAAGAAAATCGCCGAGCACACCAAACCCTTCTAACCTTTTACGCCTCTGCCAGAAAAACAACACGAGCTATATAGTAAAAACTGTAAACATATGATCGTGACGAGTGTAACAACACAACAAAACAAAAAATTTAAAACTTGAATGTACGTAGCCCGCAAAAATTGAAAAGTCTCCTTACTTTTTGAACACACCTTGTAAAATAAGTATATTTGCGAGCAGCAAGTTACAATGTGTCTTGGACGAGCGGGTGGCGAGAACTGCTTGGTCGAATCGCAGGGGCAGTTTTTATAGATTTGTATCGATTAGCGCTTCCAGAACCTTCTACTAGTCGTACAAGCTACAAGAAACTGATGTGCAGATGCATACTAAAGGCGGGTGTACATTCTATTGATTATTTTTGACTTAAGCTACAAGTATTATATCGATTATAATCAGAGTATATAACACCCCCCTCTTTAGACATTATTTCGACCTCGAAATTCTTTGATTTTAGAAATGAACTCTTCTGGTATTTGACGGGGTTAATAGAGATGTTCGTGGTTGTACTATTTCTACAGAAGATGTATAAGTTACAACATTAGATTGATTTTCTACTCTATTTTTGATACAGAAAAGTATAATTTTCCTAGGTATACATCTAGTTATATATCTTAGTATTCCACACTTGAAAAGAAAGTACATTGTTACGGATCCTACTGCTACATAGCCTAAACGATGTAACCATTCTGAAGTTGTTTCGCTCATACTTTTCGGCTTTTTATGAGTAAACATATTATTAAGTATATTTTGGACATCGTTTAAACTAAGATGTGCTTTTTTTAGTACATCTATATCAATTTGCTTGGGCATTTGAATTAATTTCTTTTCTAGGTTATTTAAATTTCGTAAGTTATGCTGCAAATCATAAGTTTCATTGACGATAATTGTTTTCGTCATATTTAAATTTTTCGAAAGTTCAAGTTTATCATGGTTGTTATATATTTCACAGTCTTCACCGGTAATTAATGTAGGAACATTGATTGAAATTGATTCGATTTTATTTCCGCATACACAATCTAGCTCGATGTCGGTTGTGAGAATTACAATATATCCTCCTATTACAGGTATATGTGTTTCCTTATTGAGCAAATAAGGAGACTGTGAACAAGCTGTTTTTGCATACCGTCTCAGTACACTTGCTTCACAAGTATTTGGTTCATAGATTCTCAGATTAGGCTGATTTCTTTTACATATAAGGTGTCTATTACTTTTTTACATTTGTTAATTGTGTCCTTATCAGTTGGTATGTAACTGTCTTCGATTTCAATTGCTAAGTCATGATCAGGAATTAGGGCACGGAATACTTTACCAAACTTAACAGGAATTCGGATTATTCTTTGCACGGACCCTTCCTGGTTTTCTACAATCGGAATATTAACAATGTAACTCAATAATCCGTTTACGACTGCTAATGAGACAGAACTAATATGGAAAATTTTTTGGAAGTCTTCCTCGAAATGGTACTTTGTTCTATGATGCGTTTCAAATTCTTCTACCGTACTTTTCAAGATTTCGGATGTGATTGATTTCTTCAATTAGGATTGTTGTTGAAATTAATTTAATATTCATGAAATTATCTTTAGTATTGGAATTTAGTTTTACAATTGTTTGAGATTCTAACAAATTTTATCTTTACTTCGCGGTCCGCATCCAGTACTAATTTAAGGATTTTCGTTTGGTTACTTAGAACGGAAACCACTTTATCATTATCAGTATTCAATTGATCAAATTCTGAATTTATTTGGTTCAAATCTGATTCAGGCAGGATTCCAAAAATGGTTTTAGAGATATCACCTATAAAATTAGCTAACCCTCTTTTATGCCTTTGTTTTCCAAGTACCCTATATAAATTTGTAATTTTTTTTATTTATCTGTTACGTCTTTGTCTTATTAATCTTATTTCATTTTTCGCTGTACATTCATTTTCACATGTCTGTTCAATTAAATTAACTGTTTGTTCTATGGCTTGAAATCTACTTTCTGTTATGGTTAAATTAACTCCTATAATTAGTTTCCAATTTTCGTGGTACAGGTAGGCTTTACCAATTTTCTCCTTGTGGATGTTTTCATAAATTTCCTGTTTCACGTAGTTTGTTTGTGTTGTCGTTATCAGCAGCCATAGTAATAGAATAATTATTTTTCTGGAACATAACATGGCATCACGTGATCGATATGAAGTTGAATAGTTTTACCTTCAAATTTAATTTTCAAATTTTTGTTTGTTACAATTTCTGTAATGATTCCTGGAACTTTCCACCTTGGGTCTAATTTATGTTGTTTTGTATTATTTTTCCACTTGACATGATCTACTTTGTAAACTGGATGGCTTTTTATTATACTTCCAGCTAAACGTTTCTTGGTCTTTTCTTGTTCAAATTCTATTCTTTCTTTGGCTTTCCTGATTATATAATCATGTTTAAGTTTCCACTTCTTTATTGAATCAGCGTAAGTAAGAGTTGGCAACCATGACATTGCTGATGGGATATTAGGATCTCTTCCGAAAGTCGTCTCGAAAGGTGAGACGCCTGTGCTTGTATTTTTCATGGTATTAATTATGAACGTAATCAATTTTAAGTTTTCTTTGCATTGTTTACAATTATCTTCCATTAATGTTTTGATTACATTTTTTTTAAGTTGAATGGATTCTTTCTATGTTACCGTTTGCTTGTGGGTGGAAAGACGTTGTTTTTATATGCTTAATATTTAATGCATCTTCAAATTGCTGCATTAATTCTTATAGGAAATTTGTTCCTTGATCGGTGAGTATTGTTTTAGAGGCTCCGAATGTATATGAATGTATATATATAATGATCAATCATGCTTTCGATTACAGGTTCTGCTGTTTCATTTTTCATGGGCACTAGAACTGTGTACCTTGTTGATCTATATTGGATATTTAAAATATATTTTTTTCCTAGTTTTGTTTCGGGTAAGGGACCAAAAACGTCTAATGCGATTTTTTCGTTAGAATTAATTGGTGTGTCTGGAATAATTGATTGTGCTTGATTAGTTACTCTTGTAGTCTTCTGCAATTGACAAATAAGGCATGCTTTTACGTACTTCTTAATTTCTTCATCCATATTCTTCCATTAACCGATTTCTCTTGCCTTTTGAATCGTATTTTTCTCTCCAAAATGGTTGGCGTGAACTTCTTTAATAATGGTTTTCCTTTCTTCTTTAGTTAATTCTCTGGTTTTATTAAAACATACATGAAATCCTATTTCGGGGTAATAATTAGATAGATATTGCAAAACCTCCAAAAGTGTTTCTTTTTCTAATGGTGTAAAGGTTGGATTACCAAAAATCAATCTTACTATTGTCAATTCTCTATCTCTAAAGTCGGTTATCAATAATTCTAAGTAACGTATCCAATTTTCCTGGTTATAATCAGGCATATCAGATTTTTTTATTTCTTTGAATAATTTACTTTCTGCATTTCCCAAACGGACCAAAGGAACCGAATGGAGCCTCTACAAAGTACCCGTAAAGACCCCATGGGGTCATAATTCGGTTCCTTTTTAAAAAACTTAAGAAAAAACAGCCAAATCAACTTTTAAATTGCTGAAATTCGGATTCTACGTTAAAATTCCCTATAGAAGGTCATGGAATAATCACAATAGTTTTTTTTGCAACGGTAAAAAGTTAAAAAAAATAGAAGACGTATAACGCCTGTTGACTGCTACACTTCAAACGCATCATCTGTAAGTAGCAGTCAACAGGCTTTATAAATCTTATATATTTTTTAAACATTTTACCGCTGCAAAAAAGTATTGCGATTACTCCGTGAGTTTTCAATAGAATCCTAATCTCAACAGTTTAAAAGTGGATCTTGCTGTTTTTTTCAGTTTTTTAAAAAAGAACCGAATGGGGACTCAATGGCGTCTTTACGGGTACTCTTTAGAGGCACCATTCGGTTCCTTCGGTCTGCCAGGGTTAGTTTAATTTTAGCTTTATCATTCGTTATAGGGTTTTCTTTCCATTCTAGAAATCCTTCTATTAGTTGGTTGTCTTCTTCGTCTTCTTCTCTTTCTTCTTCTTCTTCTTCTTCTTCTTCTTCTTCTTCTGATGATGATAGTGATGATGATGATCATGATGATGATGATGAAAGTTTTTTGTCGGGTAAAGGTTCTTCTAACGTGTTTTTAATTTCCCTACTAGCTACTTTGAGTTTATCTTTTAATGTTTTTTGTTCAATAATCATTGGTTTCTTACTAACAGTTTCAGATTTGTCACTTTCTGTATCAGAATAATTATTATCAAATGGCACTGTGGTATCTGAGTGATTTACTGTTTCTTGATTTTGGAGTGGAAATAACCTTCACAAACAATTGGCTGCTTTTTTTCTTTTCCCTTTACATATACTACTTCGTATTAGTATTCTTCAAGGCTTAATCTCGATCGAAGTAATCTTGAAATAGGGTCTTTCACGTTGTGAAGCCAAACCAAAGCTTTATGATCAGTTTGAATTTTAAAGGGATTCCCTAGTAGATACTGTCTCAACCTTTTCACTGCCCAAACAATTGCTAAAAGCTCCTTTTCGCTAGTGCTATAATTTTCTTCTGCTTTGTTAAGTATTCTAGACATAAAAAACATGGGTGTCCTTTTTGTGACAATAAAGCTCCTAAACCAAGATTAGATGCGTCCGTTGTTAAGGTAAATTCTTCATTCAAATTTGGGAATCGTAGTACTGGTGCATTGCATAAAAGTTCTTTTAATTTGTTAAAGCTTTATTGATATCTCGGTTTCCAATCAAATATTACTTCTTTGCGTGTTAGCTTAGTCAGAGGTTTTGCTATTGTGAAAAAGTTTTTTTTATCAATTTTCTATATTATCCAGCTAATCCTAGAAATGATTGAATTTGTTTAACTGTAGTTGGGGGTTTAAATTTTTTATTGCTTCTGTTTTTGCTGGGTTAGGTTTAACTCCATTGGCAGCGATCAAATGTCCTAAGTATTTTAATTCCGATCTAAGGTATTTGCATTTAGATGGTTCTAATCGTAAGCCTAAGATTTTAATTCTTTCAAGAACGTCAATTAAATTCTCGTTATATTCATCTAATGTTTTACCGAATACTACTATATCGTCGTTATAAACAAAACATTTATGGCCTATAAGTCCTCTAAAGGCATTGTGCATCATACGTTGAAATGTTGCAGGTGCGTCTTTTAAACCAAATATCATTCTATTATACTCGAAATGTCCTCGAGTTGTTGAAAATGCTGTACATTTTTTAGATTTGTCTTTCATCGAGATCTGGTGAAATCCTGCACTCATCTCGAATGCAGAGAAAAATTTAACTTGTCCTAAGTGGTCGAGAATATCATCAGTCACTGGGAAATGGTATGCGAGATCTTGGTCGGTATCTTTATTGATTTGACGATAATCTACTATCATCCTAAGTTTATTTCCCTTTTTTGGTATAACTCATAGTGGTGAATTGAACGGAAATTTCGAATGTCGTATTATTCCTTTATCTAATAATTTTGTTGTTTCTTCTAAGGTAAATTCTCTGTGTTTCTCAGGTAATTTATGTGACCTCAGGTTTATTACCTTAACTGCATTCAAAGTGATCTTATGCTCAGTTAACGTTGTACACGGTAGTAGGTCTGTATCTTATGTGAATATTTCATTATATTTAATTATTATCTTTTTGATTCCCTCTCTGACCTGATTTTCAATGTGATCTAATTTTGAATTTCTAAATAGTTCTATTATTCTTTCTGATTCTTTTTTCTTTTACTTTTTAGGATTGTAAATTTTATCTGGTGACTCAATAGACATTATTTTATCATAAATAATAGTGTTTGGTATTTTTATGGATTTCATATTATAATTAAATAATGTTAAAATTATTTCATTATTTTTTATTTCATAAATACCACCTGATATTCCTTCTCGATTTTCTATCAAAATATTTCCGTCTTCCTCTGCTGCTTCTATTCTGCAGATTTTAAAAGTATTTTTAGCGATGTAGTTGCCGTTCTTATAAAGCGGTAATTTTATGTCATCTAAAATTACGAATTTTGTTGTGAGGGCGTACCTATGATATTTTTTAAAGTATTGTAGACCAATAATTCCAGCTTCTGATAAGAGGAAAATCGCCATCTACTATATGAAAAAGATGTTTTTTCCTTGCATATGTTATATAGGCTGCTCCTAATGACTGGTGTCGAACATTACCCATTGCAAGTTTCTTAAGGAATCTTATTTTTTCAAATTCATCAGGTAATTCGCTCTCCTTTATAACGTTAATCGATGCTCCCGGGTCAAATAGTAAGTTGTATTCTCTGCCGTTTTCTCTTCTTCCTCTAATCGATAATAATTGTCCACATACTGCTGATGCTCGGCTGAGTGACCGTATTCTATCTGTTCCATTCTTTCCTCTTCTGTCATTACTTGTTTTTCTAAATAATTTTCCTCTTCTTCGTGTTCTCTCGTTGTCCTGATCTGAGTTTCAGGTGGTTGTTTGGGGTTTTGAGTATTCTGAAAATTTGGAAGTGTAACATAGCATTGCGCTGCTAAATGTCCTAATTTCCCGCATTTATGGCATTTTATTTGCGATTGATCGATTTGTAGAATAATTCGGTTAGGTGTTCTACATGAAAGTGGTGTTTTATTTTCCTGAGACCTAGATATAAATGTTGAAATTTGTGGCTGTGAAAACTGGGCTATAGGTTTATTTAAACTTGGTTTTGTTCTTCTGTTTTTATTTTTCTCCTTAACCCATATTTCTGTCTCTAGTGCTTCTTGTAAAGCTTCATTTAAACTTTCAGGTTTCATTGGCCTTACTTGATTTGAAATTTCGTCGCGTAAATTCATAACATATTTTTTAACTGTCACCTTTTCTTCCATTTTCAAAACAATTTTTCTTTCCATTCCCGAACTGTTTTCGTATTGTAGAGCGTAAGTTAGTTAATTAAAAACGCTCCTGAAACGTTGACTTAAATTTGTACGCTTTTAAATCCTTGTCGCACATTTTCTAACTTTGATCTTCAAAACTCTACTGAAGTAGTTATGCTTAGATTTGATTTGAAATCCGAGTATAAGGCCTCACAATTATTTATTCGAACATGTCTAATCGCTCTTTTGGCGTCACCTACATTTCGTTCAGTTAAAATATAATCCAGAAGTAAGTTAGGGTTGTCACACTGCAATCGTGCGCTTTTAACTGTTTTTATAAAATCATTAACTCCTACATCGCCGTTCCCATTCATGGTTTTTACAGTTCTTATTATATCTTTAGCCGGGATTAAATCAATACGGCCTTGAACTTGTCCGAGTTCATGCTGGTTCAATAATTCTAGGTTACGAGTTCCGTGGAATGGTCTAGTGGGTGGTGGAGTTGAAGGGTTGAGTGGGGAGGATTAATTGATTCGATCGGGTGGTGCGTGCGCTGTGGTTCGAGTCAGAGCTGCCAGATCGTGGATGGAAATTACCCCCACCATACCTACCGTTTGGGAGCCGCAAAACAGAAAGTGCATGATTACCACTGTGAGTTCATATGTAAG
>NC_046659.1:21475116-21476395 GCF_010883055.1 Belonocnema kinseyi | reverse complement strand
AAGTATTAATATTTATATCATTTATATTTTATACTTGAAATAACTTAACCTGAAAATATGTGCATATAAACACAGACGAGCCGAATGAACCGAATGGAGCCTCTAAAAAGTACCCGTAAAGACCCCATTCGGTTCCATTTTAAGAAACTCAAAAAAACAGGAAAATCAACTTTTAAATTGTGGAAATTCGGATTCTACGATAAAATTTGCATTAGAAACTTAAAAAATAAAATACCTGACATTTACATGGGCCGACATAGGTCAGTTACACCAGCCCCCCACTCTTAATTTTTGAGTTATGTCAGGTGTTACGCGGGACAGGGGGGCGTAACGCCCGAACCCCTTTAAAAGTCAAAATTTAAACCACAAGATCTTGAAGATCTTCAAATGGGCTCATATGCGCTATAGAGCTGGCGTGATTTTTCTTAACTAATTAAATTTTTCCAAATTCATCATACCTATCTCTTATAACTTCAAATGCGCTCAAATGCATCACCAGTAAAAAATTTTGCTCTAGCTAATTAACAAAGATATCATATTTTGGAGGGGGGGCAGTGTAACGCAGGTATTAAATCCTCAACAGTGATGTGTAATATAAAGTAAAGGACATGGATTCTTCCGTCTTCAAATGCGCTCGTATGCACCATAATTTTTTTCTGAAAATTTTGAAAATTGCACACGATAAAGAGGTAACAAAATTTTACGAATGATGACCAACAAAATAAAAAGTTTTCAATCCGCATTGATAAAGTGACTTTCCTATGGGGTTTCAAATGCACTCAGATGCGCCACTTTCAAAATGAACAAAAACAATAATCAACCCCCCAATTAACACTTGCTACCGATAAACTACCCGAGGATATCTCCACATAACCTAAATTGCAATATAAAAATTTATAATGGTCTCTTCAGACAGAATTTCAAATGCGCTCATATGCGCCACTTTCTAAATTGACAAAAAACCATAATCAACCCCCTTTATCGCCACTTTTTACGATTCACTATCCGATAATATCTCCAAATAAATTAAATTGCAGTATAAAAATTTAGAATTGTCTCTTCGTATAGGATATTAAATGCGCCACTTTCAAAATTGACAAAATTCATAATCAACCCCCTCATTTCCAATTGTTATCGATCCACCACCCGATGATATCTCCAAATAACTTGAATGACTTGAATAGCGCAGAATTTTTTAGTGGTGGCGCATTTGAGCGCATTTGAAGTTATGAAAGATAGGCATGGTGAATTTGAAAAAATGTTATTAGTTTAGAAAAAT
>NC_046659.1:21466205-21475106 GCF_010883055.1 Belonocnema kinseyi | reverse complement strand
CCCCGTTAGATAGCGCACATGATCGCATTTGAAGATCTTTAAGATCATGATATTTAAATTTTGATTTTTTAAATGGGGGGCGTAGCGTCACGCTGTCCCCCTCTCTCCGCGTCACACCTGGCATAAACTCCTACAGTTTTGTGGAGCAAACATTTTAATCGGTTGCGCATTTGGGGCGCAATTCAGCGGGCTATAGAAAACCCGAAAATTAAGAGTGGGAGGGTGGGGCTCGAGTAACTAATCTGGCCGAAGTAGGATTGTTCGATTCTCAAAAAAAATTATTCTGAACCGGATCATAAAGAATCGATTTTCTAAAAAATCGGAACGAAAGAATCGATTTTACAAGAATCGTGTGAAAAAAAATCGTAAAAAATTATTATTTTTTTATGGGCACGAGATACTTTATCTAATGAGTATATTATTTTTCTTCAATTTTTTGTTAGTATTTTTTTAATTAAAAATTGATGCAGAAAACAGAGAAATAAAATTATTTAAGGTTTTACTTAACGGCACTAAAGTAGGTAATTGAATAATAAAATTGTAAATTGTTTCAAAAAATGTATTTTTCATTAATAGTACGGTTCTTTTTTAACCAAATAGAAACAATGCATTATAAATTTGTAGTAATAATAAATTGAATTTTTAAATACATTTATATAAAATATATAATATTTTTTAACGAAAATATCCAGTTTTCTAACCATATATTTTAAAACTATTAAAAATGAGCTTCAACGTCTTTACAACGCCTACAAACTGCACAGACTACCATCATTTTTAATATTTATTCACACTAAAATATAATTAAATAAATTCTGAAAGATACAATGAACGTCACGTTATTGGGGCATTCGCGATACAAAGCACGGTCCTGTGCTTCATCAAACTGCACACAACCAAAATGCTCTCGACCAATCAGCTTTATCTAGAAAGAGACAGGTGTACGTCTCATATATTTTTGTTCTCTCTCTCTAGAGCTCATTTCCGTTCTTCCCACAGCTAGAGATTCTCAAGGGAGAGTTGAGACACGGGGTACTCTAAATTGGATTGACGACGCTGTACCGGAACTACTTTAACTGTTATGAATTTTGATTGGCATGATTTAGCGCTATTTTCCAATCACAATTTTATTTTCAAACGGATTTAAGGCCATGTGATGAGAATAACAGCTGATAAAGTCAGCCCTAAGATCAATATTTTTCACCCATATTGAAAAATAAAAGTTTAAATAACGCGGAAATTTGTTTCAGGAAATGTTGATAAATATTAAAGGATCGTTTGTGGCCTTGCAAAGAGTTTGAGGAAGAAAACAGTTTATTTATGCAAATAGTGATTATCGACAGATACATTTAGTTTTTACAGCAGTAGTTGACATTTAACTTTCTCTGACGGTAATCATGCAATCTGTTTTACCCACTGACCCCTAGGAATTCGAAGTTATCTACTCGCTGCGCTAGTGCTGTTTTGACACAGCTGATACCAGACTGATACGTATGTCAGACCAAATATGTTTATTTGCATTTCAAGTGCAAACATTAGTTCTTGCATTATTTTTGCATAATGTTCGTGAGCGATTTTGGTTGTTTTGCCCCACTTTGATAAATATAAACCTCAAAACTAGCCCATTGACAACATTGAAAAATTGCTTGCAGGGTTTGAAGACAGCACGGTCGTTATTTCTCTAAAATAGTAATTAAAAAAAAAACTTTTTCACTATTCTACTTATTTAGGACCAGAGACACATTCTTGCATGCCTTCTATTTATCGTGCCAAATTTTAAACACATCTCATTCTGTGTGGACGTAAGTTGGGAAAGAAAACTTTCATTGTATTTTCTTTAAACAAATTTTTTTTCTCAAAATTTCCACCGGAACAAAGCAGAGACATGGACTTTATTACCTCCTCTTTCATTTCCTAAACTTTCAGAGCGATATCTCATTTCGTTTAGACGTAAGTTGGGAAAGAAAAATTGAAGACCAGGTTTGTTCGCATGACCCCCTCGTTACATGGCCTTAAGGACGCAGTCCCATGGAAACATATTAGCAGAGCAGAAGATTTGCGGAGTAGGTTATTCGACCAATCAGACGATTGCAGGGAATTTGCTGAAGAGTGTTCCGAAACTGATATGTTCGACCCGCGCAGGGACTTGAGAATAGGTTAGCGCCGGCGCTCGTAATGTGTTCGAATATTTGAAAAATGTTTGACAAGTGAAAAAGGAAATTGGTGGTTAAAATATTTGTTTAAATGTGCAATAACGACGGGAATTATTCTGGGGTAAGAACCATGAATATTACCATGTTTTTGCAGATAATTTGTGCAAAAAATGTAAATATGGGATCCGGGATGACTAGCCAAGTTTAAGAAAAATATTTTACTACTAATTCCGTTTTCTTGTAACCCTTTTTTTAATGAATAGCACAAGGAAAGTTTTTATATTCTGCTAATATGTAATCTGCATATATCGATACTGGTCTATCCCATGCTGTGTATAAGTGAAGTGCTGTGTAGAAATCATCCAATCAGGACGCCTTTCCTTGTATAGATTGTTTTTTATTTTTTCTTAAAATGGTACGTTATTGGTAGCCTCCTAATTGCCCAAATTTGTAAAGCGTACAATGTAGGGACAGGTAGATAATAGAGTGTATTGATTAGCAGATTAGGAGAATTTAGAAAAATCAAAGGTTTCTGAACATTGAAGGAATTGACAGATTTTCACAAGAGAATTCATGGAATTCAGAATATTCAGAAAATGTGCGGAATCCAGGGAATTTAAAATATTTAAGCAAATCGGAAAATTCATCGTATTCAAGAAATTCAGAAAATTCATAATATTCAAGAAAAACCCAGGATTTTAAGGAGTTTAGATATTTTCAAGGATTCCAGAACATTTAAAGAATGCAAAGCATTCACGAAATTCAGAATAATGAAGGAATTGATACAACATTAGGAATATTAGAGCATTAAAGGAATTCAATACATCCATGAAATTGAAGGAATTGAAAGAATTCAGCGAACTCTTTTAATATTCTGAATTTCGTATTCAAAGAATTTCAGGAATTCAAAATATTGAAAGGCATTTAGGATACTATGGTGAAAAACTACGGGGAATTTCAGGGCAGTCAAAGAATGAAAAGAATTTACAGAATTCAAGGATTCCAGAATATTCAGGGAATTGGATCATTACAGATAATATAAAGAATTAAACGCATTTCGCTGCATTAGAAAATTCCAGAAATTCAGATAATTTCGGTAATTTTATAGGATTAAGGGAATTAAAGAAGTTCATCTCGGAATTTAGACCCACGTGAAAAGATTTCCCGAAAAATACTCCATGGAAGTTCCATTGAGTTTCTATGTGAATTCTACTTAGATTCCGTTATCAGTACCTCCACCCCTAATCGATTTCGAAAGTCTCGATCTAGGTCCCAAAACAATTCGTTTGCACCAGGTGTAAAGAATACATATTCCTCGATGAATGAGTTCCAAATTAAGATTAACCATACGTAACCCACTTTTCCCAGGGCCCGTCATTATACAACAATTTTACGCATTTTGAAAAATATTGTAACGACCAATTTCCTTTTTCACTTGTCAAACACTTTTCAAATATTCGAAAACGTTACGAGTGCGCGGGTCAAAAATAATATTCACTTTGAAACACATATACTTTAGAATTTTCATAAACAAAAGAATTAATAAAAAATAAAACTGTTTAAGCTTTCGCGCCCCATGAAAATATTAATGTTCCGGTACAACGGCTACCATTGGAGGGGGAAATGTGTCTCGACTCTCTCAAGAGGATCTCAACCTACAGCGTTATCGGTCCATTTCTATATGTCTATTGTCGTCTTCGTTGTTTCTGGCTTTATTTCTTTTTTTACAAAGTAGAAAATGAACAGCCAATTACAGAAAACCTTTAGCTTTCCTTTCGTCCTATAGGTGTTCCGTAATTGGCTGTTCGTTCTCTGCTTTTCGTTTTACTCGCGGAAGCCCACGTGGAGCGGCAACCTGACTTGTACTCTAAAGTCTTAGGGTATTGTCTCATCATTGCAGAATTGCGTTGCGTTTTGCGTAATGCGTCAATTCACTAGACATTTCAGCTAATAATATTCTCCTAGTCACTCAGAGAAACACTGTGATTGGCTGAAATGTCTAGTGATTTGATGTATTACGTAAAACGCAACGTAATTCTGCCGTCATGGGATGCCATCCTTAGGAGCTGTGAAAAATCTTTTAGATATGAAGCCGTCTTTAAATTATACAGAATGTTAACAATTGCAACTGTAGAACGTAGATATCACAAAGATACAGGAAGTGCGAACTGTTAGGGAAAAATACCTAAATTATAATTTTTTGAAAAAAATCGGCTCTACGATTCTTAGGCTAAAGAATCGATTCACTTAAGAATCATATAGCAAAGAATCGGTTGAGAAAAAACGATTTTTTTCAAGAGAATCGATTTTTTTAAGAATCGAATCGTAAGCGAACATCCTTAGGCCGAACGCGCCTGCAAGTGCATCTTCTTTTAGTAGCAGTTAATAAGCGTTCCGTCGGTAACTTTAAGAATTTTGTCTAGATGCTAGCGCCACGCAGTTGAAACCTCAGACAACAACGCTGCGATGCAAATGAGAGAGTTTGATTTTTAAATTTCGAGCGCAACAAACTACTTGAGCTATTATGGATGCGCTTGAAGTTACCTTCAGCAGAAGTTAATGACATTTTTAAAAAAATTTTAACACTGTAAAAAAAGTATTGGGATTACTCCTTGAGTTTCTAATAGAAACTTTAACGTAGAATCCGATTTTCAACAGTTTAATAGTTGATCTTGCTGTTTTTTGAGTCTTTTAAAAAGGAACCGAATGGAACCCAATGGGGTCTTCACGGGTACTTTGTAGAGGCTCCATTCGGTTCCTTCGGTCCGCCAGGGAGAAGTCTCCCATCAAATTTCGTAATTCTCATTGATCTTTGTTGAAACCATTCATAGCAGTCGGATTGACCAACCGATTCAATGCAAATTCTTACGAAATCTTGTTTTGTGACGGGAACATTTCTATAAGAATTTTGAAGTTCTTCTGGGCATTCCAATTTCTTACAAATAACTCGACCATTATCATTATAGTGAATCGTATTTTTTCTGTTAAATCTAATTTTTTTAACGGATAACACGTCTCTCTGATTTTAGAACTTCCTCAGTTTGTATATATCTATCAAAAAGGCAATTTATTTGTCAAACTTCTTCTGGCACGTTTTGAAGATCTTCAAATTTAAAAGCCTTTTCCTTTTCTATTGTAAATCATTTTTACCTAAATTAATTATAATTTGTCGATCCTTTCTGGTACTTTTCTGCCTGTTTAGAACTTGGTTTATTCCATAATTGTGGTGCGCCTGTTTTCGATGTAGTGCATTCATTATTTATATAAATGCAAACCGCGGCAACGTGCTTGCAACCTCCTTAAGATTTACCAGCTTTGAACCACAAGTCGATTTTAAAATAGAATGATCACTTTGAAGCTGAAATCAACCCTAATTATTTGTTTTCTCCGTTTAGACATGATTAAGAATGTGTATGGATAAAATAAGATTTTAAGTTATTTACTTCGATCTTTCATAGAGTGACTCTGTAACTTTTGTTTGGGGTAATACCTTTCCTGTTATAAACCTATGAGAACCATCAATTGTTTCGGAAATATGGGATGCGTGTTTGCTTTCAAAAAGTTTCTTTCCTAAAAGGGTCAAGGAAGTTAATGGAAGTGCAAATCAACAAAAATGAAGTTAATTTATTAATTTAATTTGTAGGTACGGATCTCAATTTTTTTAATTTTCATATTTAAGAATGTTTTCTATTCATTTACAATTGAGACAATTTTAAAAATAATAAATGTACTATAATATATACATAGACCTTTTTAAAATAAGTTTTTTTTTTAAATGTTTTTGGGGTAACCGTTTTAATTGAAGAAAAAAATCCCCGTATTTTCCCCGTTCGCAAATATTTTTCACGGTCAATGAAATTTTAAAAAAATCAAAATTTAAAGCTAGGAGTTTTTCCATTTAAAGTTATAAAAACTGAACTGCAAATAAAAATACTCAAAGTGCAACTTTTGAATTCAAAGAAAAATTAATTCAATAATTTTTTATTAAAATGCTTAATAATTTATGCGTATCAAATTTTTATCTTTTATAAATTTTAGAATTGATAGACTCACATTCAATTCCGAAAATATAAATCCACTTTAGCGTACTTGAATATCCATTCACGTACTTGCCATTGGCGCGAAATTTTAAACAACAAAGAATGGCAGGAATACGACAAAGAGATTTTGGTTTCGCATTATCAGGTTCGTTATATAACATTTAATATGAATATTATAAAATATATAAAAGTATATATACTTTTATATAATATATATAAAAGTGTCAATTCTGCACCAAATCTATACCTTAAAACACTTTTATCTTTATTTTGCCAAGAATTATTATTATGTTAATAGTATGAAAATGTAATCATTTTAAATTAATTTTTAATTATTAACAGAAACTTTATTTGTTTAAAAACATGTTTTTTTAAATCGGTTTATTTTTATCAGAATCAAACTCAAGGTTGCCTTTTTATATATTTTACACGTATTTTATTTATGAAACGCCTATTTTTTTAAGTTCCTAATTGCTATAATTATAACTACTGATTGTAAAAGAAATTAATTTTATTCTATATATTATTGAATTGTTTAAACAATTATTGCTGATTTATTTCCCATTTTTAGCGTGTTGTTCAATTTTGGACGTTTGTTGATTAAAATTGCAAAAGTTATTAATATTTAAAGTTTCGGGTGCAAACTTTACACTAGCATAAAAAAAATGTTTGCTAGCGCTCTAATTTTTTATATTTTCCAAAAATTCTTCGCGGAATCGTTTGTTGGTATTTGTTGGTCAATTTTGAATGTTTTTTTGTTAAAAATCGAAAAAGATATTAGATTTTGAAGAATTGCTTGCACCGCTGTATAATTGACACCGCGCACATGTTTCCGCGCTGCGGCCTCCTCAGCGGGTGAGACAAAGAGCTTTTGGTTTCGCGTTAGCAGGTTCGTTATGTGTACTTAAGTGAAGTAATTTACGGTGGTGTTATGGCTACTAAAAATTGAGTTCAATACAGATTAACTAATTTTGAGAACAGACTAATACTGCGTTCATGCCTTCCTTTTTTAAAACATTATATTTTACGTAAAGACTCCGCCGTATTCTCTTATAATATCATACTATTTAAAACAAAAATGATTCCATTAAAAAAAAATTATATCAGACAATTCAAAAAGAATTTTCTACAAAATACTTAAATTTTCAGAAAACAAATTTTTTCAACTAAATTTATGAATGATCAAAAAAAATAAACTTTTAACAAAGTAGTTCCACCTTCAACCAGGAAATATGAAAAAAATCGTTAAAATTCTTTGAAATCGATTGAAATTATTGAAATGAATTAAAAATTCCTTGGAATGTTTTAAAATATCCTAAAATATTTTACATCCTTTAAAATCTCTTGAATTTTTTCAAAGCTCTTGAAAATTCCTTGCAATTTTAAAAATACTCTAAAATATTTCAAATCCTTTAAAATCTTATACTAAATTATTGAAATCAATTGAAAATTCCTTGAAATCTATAAAAATATTCGAAAATATATCAAATCCTTTAAAATCTCATAAAAATTACTGTAATAAATTGAAAATTCATTGTAACCTTTTAAAATTCTCCCCAATTTTTCAAATTCTTCGAAATATTTTGAAATTCCTAGAACTTTTTTTGAAGATTTCTAAAGTACTTTGGAATTTTTTAAAATGATCCTTCTAAATTTTTTAAAATTCTTTGAAATTCTTTGAAATTATAAAAAATAAATTGCAAATTCCTTGAAATCTTTTAAAACATCCTCAAATATTTAAAATTTAAATTGCGATTGCGAAAATCTTACAAAAATTTAATTATAGTATCTAAACCTATATTTTGTTGTGAGCAAATTTTAAAAAAATTTGTTTATTTACTATGTTTTCATTAGCATTTTAGTCCTGAAACTCATTTCACAGTTTCATTTAACATTTCGATTTTAATTGTTTCATTGCATTGTTGTTGAATTTTTTCATATTTATAGGCTCATAATTTGTAAATATTATAAATATTGTAAATATTAGAAATATTGTAAATATTTCGTTCTGATCGAGGACAATATAATTCTTAGAAATTTTCAACTAAACAAATATTATAAAAATTAAGTGCTTTATTATTTAGTTTAAAAGCCATAAAATATTATTTTCTAATTTAAAATAAGAGACAAATATTTTTTTTTCAACAATTACTTTTTCGCGAAGTGAAGCGAATTATGAAAAAAATTACAAAAATTTAATTTCAAAAAGTTTTATCACCAATTCTTTAGAGTAAGTTGAAAATTTCTTCAAACTGCCAATACAACGTTATTTTTTTAGAAAAACTGAAAAATGTATTTTACGAAAAAGGCCAACTTTAATTTTCCCCTTAAGATTTTTTAGATTAATAGTAATATGAAGGAGATCCTGTGAATTTCTTTCTCGCTGAACTAAGTAGGAAAATTAAAAAATTTTTAATTTCTGACACTTGATAATCAGAATTTTTTAAAGCCCACGGTTTCTAAAGCCCAAAGCTTTCTAAATTTTAGTCTAAAACTTTAAAGAATTTGTAGAAGTTTCAAAAGATTTCTAAGGATTTTAAATATTTGAGGATGTTTTAAAAGGTGTCAAGGAATTTTCGATTTATTTTGATAATTTAAAAGAATTTAAAAGAATTACCAGGTGTATACATATGAAACCGGTATTGCCATCTAGCGGCCAGTAGGCACACTTGTAGGCACTGTCGGAACTTACCATTTGTGCTAATTGG
>NC_046659.1:21461637-21466105 GCF_010883055.1 Belonocnema kinseyi | reverse complement strand
GGCGCATACTTTGAATAAAATATTTGTTATCATTCTCTTGAAATAAATGTGTTTTTTTCTTGAAAAAATACCGGTTTCATATGTATACACCTGGTAAAATCTTCCAAAGCACTTTAGAAATCTTAAAAAAAAGTTCTAGGTATTTCAGAAGATTTTGAAGAATTTGAAAAATTTGAGAGAATTTTGAAAAAGATCAAGGAATTTTGAATTGATTACTGCAATTTAATATGAGATTTTAAAGGATTTGATATATTTTAGAATATTTTAATAGATTTCAAGGAATTTTCAATTCCCGGTAATAAGCGTTGAATAGAGAAAAATTAAAATTATCAAATTTAAGCGTAAAAGTGAAGATTATTCTATTATTTTGAATGCGCGATTTTACCATCGATCTAAAATGTCATTATAAGAATAGTATATCTCAGAAACTAATTTATTTCTATTTCCATAGCGGTCGCCGCATAGTTTCCTATTCCCCAAAAGATGATGATGATCTTTGATTCATTTTTTAAGACGTTTAAGTAAATTATTAAAATGTAAATAAATATAAATTTTAGTATTTATCGAATTTATAAGTTATAGAAAGATTTAATAATAAAAAATAGGTTAAATAAATTCTTTCATTAAATTTTACTAAGTCGATTGAGAGGAATAGGATTTTCACCTCTCCCATTTTGGTATTTCTTTCTTTAACTCTAAACTGTTCTTTTCCTTCCCTTGACCAATCCCCTTTTCCTACACTTTTTACATTTGTTCTCCTTTTACTCATATTGCTATTGCTTTTTTGTCCCTCTAATGTCACTATTAAGGGAAAGTGATCCGAATCAATATATTCACCTACCTCTAGTTTCTTAACCTTCTCTTTTACATCATCATCCACTACCACATAATCAATTACTGTTCCCTTTCACTTCCGGAGCGTGTATATTCTCCTTTTTCATTCCCTTCTATATTTCCGTTTAAGATGTACCATCCCAACTCCTCCAAGCTCTTCAACAAGTTTTTCTCTTCGTATTTAGTACCTTATCTTTGGATTTTCTTCCTCTCTCTTCTCCCCATTCTCTTCCTTCTCTGTCTCCCGTTCTCGCACTGAAATCCCCACCTATTATCAGCCTAATATCTTCTTTATTTTCTTCAATCATTTCTTTAATATCCTCTGCTTTCTGCTGCATATCACTGTTCACATAAATCCCATCATTCCTTCTTTACTATTACTCGTTCTTTTTATTCTTTCATGTCTTTCTTATCTTTCCCTGTTATACGTTCATCCCTTACTCACATCACCATTCCTCCCATTGCTCTGCCCTTTTTATTCTTCCTCTTTGCATTTTGCACTTGCCATTTGCAACCTCTTAGTAACCTTCGCCTTACTCTTTCACATCCCTTTTCATCTAGCCACATCTCCATAATTATGACTACATCCCATTGTGTAAAATTTCTCACAAACTCCCTATCCTTTCTCTTCAATCCTGCTGTATTCCAGTAACAAATCTTCCATTCTTCCCTACTTTCGTTGCTCATCTTTTTTTCCTTCCTACTATTTCTTATTTTCCTATCTCCCGTTCCTTCCTCTTCTAGTTTCCATGCACCTCATCTTTTACTATCTGTTCCCTTTCTTCATCCCAATCCCACCATACTCCATCTATCTGTATTCTCCCATACTTAACCCCTGTTCTCTCTCACTTTTTTCTTTCCTCTTCCGCTATTTTCCTTAATTTATAGTGCATCTTCCTTTCGACCCATGTCAAATCATCCTCTATTCTGTCTGGACTACCATATAATAACCTCTTCTTTGTCATCACCTTCCTCTCATTTTCCTATCCCTTTAGTTTCACAAGTACCATTATCTCCCTTCTTCGCTCTTCCCTTCCTAAATTTCGAATTTCCTCTATCTCTAGCTAAGCATCAATCCTTTTTAGTACTTTGTACACCCCTTTCTTCATCTCCTACCCCTCTAATCCTATATCCTTTATTACTATGTTTAGTTTTCTTTCTTCCTTCTCTTTCCTTTCTATTCTTTGTTCTATTTTTCTCAGCCTTTCCATCTCCTTATTCCCACTCTCGACTTCACCACAATCCCCGTTCGAGCTTTCAAGTTTCTTCATCCTACGCCGCATCTCCTCTACCTTTTTATTATCTTCTTCCTGCTTCTCTAGTCTTTGCTCCAATGACTACATCCTCTTTTCTAACTTTTCCCTGATTTCTTCCCATTTTTTTATTTCTGTCTTAACTTCAGCCATTTCCCGCCTAATTTCCTTCTTTAATTCCTCTCCCCTTTTCTTTATAAATCCCCACTACCTCTATCATCACTTCTCGAATTTCCTTTAGACTTTCCTGTTTCATCGTAACTTCACTTTCATCCTCGCTTCCGTCGGCCCCCTTACTATTGTCACTCTTACCTACCAAACTCTGCTTTTCCAGCGGCGATCCCCTCTCTGCCTTTTGATAGATGCTTCTATTGAACCTACGCTCCTTACTCTTAATCTCTCCTTTTCTATAGTTTTCTTATGTTTCCCCTCGCCTTCCTTTCCATGATCTCCTCTTTCGGCGTACTGAACACTTCCTGCTCTAAATCTGTTTCTTCCGCGGAGATACTCGCTCCGCTAGCCATTAATCAAATTCAAACTTTCCCGCCTTCTATGTTTCGCAGACTCTCTCTAACGTCGCTGTCTGGTACCTCTATTTGTCGCTAACCAACCCTGCTGCTACCAATTCGATCAACACAGTCCTCCTAATCTGTCACAATCTCCAAACAAACTTTCACACAAATCTGTCTCAATCCTCCAAAATATCTACCTCCCCTTTTCAATCTCACAATCCCTCAATTAATCTCTTACATCCAAACCCTTCTACACACTTCCACAATCCACTCACCTCAAATTTCACCACAATATCAGAAAAACTCAGCATCAACAATTCCCACTACTTTACACTTTCATGCCGGAAAAGGAAGTCATGTCAAGGAATTTTCAACTTATTTTTATGATTAAAAGGAATTTCAAAGATTTTAAACAACTTTAGCAGGTTTATTTTTAAAATTTTCAAAGTACTTTAGAAATCTTTATAAGGTGCCAAAGTGTTTCAAAATATTTTGAAGGTTTCGATATATTTGAGAGTATTTTTAAAATTGCAAGGAATTTTCAAGAGGATTGAAAAATTTCAAGAGATTTTAAAGGATTTAAAATATTTTATGAAATTTTAAAACATTCCAAAGAATTTTTAATTGATTTAAATACGTTGAAGCGATTTAAAATAATTTAAACTATTCTATGTTTCATTGAAAAGTGATCTTTTTTAGTTGAAAATTCTTGTATTTTATTGAATACTCGTCTTTATTGGTAGAAAATTTATCTTTTTTGTCGAAAATTTAATTATGATTAAAGATTGATTTTTTGTATTTAAAATTAGTCTGGGTGGAACATAAATTTGTTTTGTAAAAAATTCATGTATTTTATTAAAAATTCCTTTTTTTAGCATACAGTTTAGCCTTTTGGATGAAAATTTAACTTTTTGTTCAAAAATGTAACAATTTTGTTTGAAACAATTTAAAATATTTTTTTAATTTATGTATATTCTAAAAAATTTATTTTTTGGCAGAAAACTAATTGTTTTAGTTACGAGATTAACTATTATTATTAATAAATAGTCAACCAGTCATTAATATTAATATAATATTTTATAACTATAATGTTAACATGAATATATATATATATATATATATATATAATAGTGATAATATCCATTCGGCATATTATATACACCTGAAAAACATAACCTCAAAGTCGACTCATGCATGAAATGAAGAATCACGTGAAACTGAAGTCTTCCGAAGCTTTCAGATCGGCAATCATTGTACAGCAGAAAACCGAAGTCGAATCGTGCATTTTCGGCTTACACACGAACGCACAGTGTTAATCATGCACCTTCTGTTTTGCGGCTCCCAAACCTTAGGTATGGTGGGGGTAAATTTGTAGCTCGTTCTAGCAGCACTGCCGTAATGTGCCTATCACATACGGTAATGTTTCCATTGCCATTTTCAAAAGGCTTCCCACTAGCAGTTGGGTGTCATTATTCCTTCGTGATCGTCTCCTACTCTCAAAACACTCTTGTCTCCTATTCTCTTCCTGTCATAGTATGAGGGTGAATTCGGTTTCAGATTTGGGATCACTGTGTAGTGTCCGTTGTTCTCCCATCGCTAACCCCACATCAGCGGTCTCATCAATAACACTACGATCGACTCCCGCTCACGTACGCATTTCTGGTTCTACCACGCTCCTGATTGGTCCAGCCTAAATATTTTATAACTCAAAAGCTACAACTTCAACTGATTTTTGGAAAAGGAATTTTCGATTTTATTTTTATACATCTATATACAGTCTGTCAAGTTAAAGCGTGGGTGGCTTTACTCGCAGTCGGTAAGGTGTATCGACATGATTTTGGTGTTAAAATATTAAGAAGAGCTCCCTCT
>NC_046659.1:21457703-21461537 GCF_010883055.1 Belonocnema kinseyi | reverse complement strand
AGAGGGAGCTCTTCTTAATATTTTGACACCAAAATCATGTCGATACACCTTACCGACTGCGAGTAAAGCCACCCACGCTTTAACTTGACAGACTGTAAGTCCGGACTCTTCAGTCTGGGGCACCCTGTACATATATTCGGATGGTCCAATAATACATTGCACTATTTTTTTCATTCTAGAGGGCAAGATACCCCCCCCCCCAAGTTTCTATTTCTTGAGAAATAAAATTACTAGCAAACTTTTTAGAGATTGAAGAGGAGTGTCTGCGAAATAAAGCCGTACTGATCACTTTTATTTCCAACCCAACCTCACCCTGCACAAATAATTACTAATGGGCAATTCAAATATTTACCAAGACTTTTTACACAATCTTCAATTGTTTAAACAAATGTAAATTATTTAACAAATTATTTATTCCCAAAAAATTTTTAAAATAATCATATTTTATGATAGAAATGCAATATTTTGTCATTGTTTGTAGTAGTAAATTTTTATAAAAGCATTATTTATTTATTTAAACAATTATTTATTGTTTTATTTTAAATTTCTAAAAATTTGAGCCAGAAATGTCCACTTTTTTAAAAATTGGTATCCTATGCTACTTTTTGTTGAATACTTATATAATTTTGAAACATTTTTTCAAATGTTGAACAAATTTCCATTTATTTATTATTATAATTATGTGAACAATTAAGAAGTGGTTAATGTATTCTCTCTATACACTATACACTTAGAAACATAATTGTATGTGTTCTATTTTATTTCATTTTTTTAGTTAGCGAAAAAGATCTGCTTGAGCTAATGAAGATAGATTAAACGAATAGAAACTGATTAAAAATTAAAAGAAATGTATCAAAATTATGTAATTATTCAATAAAATGTGGCATAGCATATTAATTTGAAAACAACCCCAGATAACAATTGGTGCGCAGGATGCGGGCACTGTCGAGGCATGTGGACGGATTAATCCGCACGACGTGAGTTCCGATCAGCACTCAGATGCGTCATGCACGCCATGCAAGCAGTGATCCCAGATCTGAAACGAGACGTAATCAAATACTATGACACGTCTATGTCCGTGTGAATATGGTAGGAGACGATATAAATGCCTGGGTTGCGCGCGCAACCCATTTCTCCTCTTCTGAATTTGAAAACTCGAAGTTGAAAATTTAACTATTTGGTTGAAAGTTTAACTCTTTCATTTAAAACACATATTTTTCGCTTAAGAAATTCAACTTTTTGTGGATAATTCGTCTTTCTAACTTTAAAATTAAATAATTTTGTTGAAAATTCACGTATTTTGTTTGAAATTTGTCTTTTTTTGTAGATCATTAATTTTCTTGGTCGAAAATTCATGTTATTGGTTGACAATTCAACGACTTTGTTGAAAATAAATTTTTTCCGTTAAAAATTATTTATCTTTATCTGAAAATGTAACTATTATAGGATTGATTAAAAATTAATCGTATATATTGGGTAAGTTTGAAAATCGTTTTTTTTTTTATAGAACATTAATCTTCTTGGTCAAAAATTCACCTTTTCCCCTGAAAATTTAAAAATTTTGTTGAAAATTCGTTTTTTTCCTTGTTCAATTCAATTTTTTATCACAGTTGTTATCTGGAAATTGAACTATTCCATTTTTGGTTAAACTCTATCCTGTAAATTGTATTAGTTAAAACACCAATTATTTGTTAGAAAATTAATTTATTTGTTTTCGATTATGATTGAAATATTATTTCAGTCTAAAAATTTTTATTTTTAACCCATTCAATTTGAAATTTTTTAATTAAAAAAAGAAAATTTCGTTCATTATCAGCAATATTTTACCGTTCATTTAATACAATCCATTACAAACAACTGTTAAAAACTATACAAATTTGAACAGAATGGTTCGAAAAAGAAAGCCTTGAATTGTTAAATTTGTAATGAGCAAAATTTTAAGTTTAAACGCTACAATTTTAATTTAAAAAAAGATTCAGAATTAATTTAGAACTTGAAATTATTTCAAATAATTTGAAACTCGATTTAGACTTTTGCAGATTTAAAAAAAAAAGCTTTTTGAGAATTGTGCAGTATTTAAAAAGAATATCAAAAATTGTTGTGATTGCTAAGAACATTGAAAATAATTTTTTATTTTGCAGTTTTTTTAATTTTAGGAAACAATCTAATTAACAAAATACATCAATTTTCAACCAAAAAGTTTACTTTTTGACAAATTAAATTAATTTTCTATCAAATAATTGGTGTTTTAACTAATAAAATGTACAGGATAATGTTTCAACCAAAAATTGAATAGTTCAATTTCCAGATGAAAACGATTAATTTTTAATCAATCCTAGAATAGTTACATTTTCAGATAAAGAAAATAATTTTTAATGGAAAAAATAAATTTTCAATAATGTTGTTAAATTCTCAACCAATAACATGAATTTTCAACGAAATTATTTAATTTTAAAGTCAATAAAACGAATTATCTACAAAAAGTTGATTTTTTCAGCGAAAAATATGAGTTTTCAATGAAAGAGTTAAACTTTCAACCAAATAGTTAAATTTTTAACCATAATTATAAAACGTTGTTGAAAATAACACTATTTTTTTGCAAAGTAATTCAATTCTTAGTGAAATAATCGCCTTTTAAGCCCCAGAAGATGTACAGTTCATATTTCAACCAAACAATTGCATTTTTGACCAAAAATTATCCATTTTCAACCAAAAAGATTAATTTTCTATGAAACAAGGTCAATCCAACAAAATATATGAACTTTCAACAAAATTATTTAATTCTAAAGTCAAAAAGAGTATCATCTACAAACAAGCTGAATTTTTAACCCAAAAATATGATTTTTCAACCATAATTTTAATTGTCGACCAAATAGTTTAACTTTCTAACAAATTGTTGACTTTTAACGCCCAAAGATGCAATTTTATCAAAAAAGTAAAATTTTTAACATAAAATTTAATTTGTAGGCAAATTTTTGAATTTTTGACTATAATTATAAATCCTCAATAAGAAAAAATTAATTTTTTTACTAAGTACTTCAACTGTATGTGAAAGTTAAACTATTTGGTCGACAATTAAAATTTTGGTTGAAAAATCATATTTTTGGGTTAAAAATTCAGCTTTTTTGTAGATAATACTCTTTTTGACTATAAAATTAAATAATTTTGGTTGAAAATGCAATTGTTTGGTTGAAATATGAACTGTACATCTTCTTGGGCTTAAAAGTCGATTATTTCACTAAGAGTTGAATTAATTTGCAAAAAAAATACTGTTATTTTCAACAAGGTTTTATAATCATGGTTAAAAATTTATCTATTTGGTTGAAAGTTTAAACCTTTGATTAAAAACTCATATTTTTCGCTGAAGAAAATCAACTTTTTGTAGATAATTCGTTTTGCTGACTTTAAAGTTAAATAATTTCGTATTGATTCGTATCCTGTACATTGTATTAGTTAAAACACCAATTATTTGATAGAAAATTAATTTAATTTGTTAAAAAGTAAACTTTTTGGTTGAAAATTGATATATTTTGTTAATTAGATTGTTTCCTAAAATTAAAAAAACTGCAAAATAAAAAAATTTCCTTAAAATCTTCCGGATTCTTTTTTTTTAATTTTTAAAATGTTTTCAAATACTGACTTAAAATTTATTTGACAAAATAAAAAATTATTTTTAATGTTCTTAGCGATCACAACAATTTTTGTTATTTTTTTTAAATACTGTACAATTCGCAAAAAGCTTTTTTTTTAATCTGCAAAAGTCTAAATCGTGTTTCAAATTATTTGAAATAATTTCAAGTTTTAAATTAATTCTGAATCTTTTTTTAAATTAAA
>NC_046659.1:21438057-21457603 GCF_010883055.1 Belonocnema kinseyi | reverse complement strand
AAGTTTCTACGAGCAAGGAATTAACAAGCTTCCAAAACGCTGGAAAAAATGTGTAGAGCGTGAAGGAGACTATGTAGAAAAATAATCAATAGTATTTTTGTATTGTTTTACAAATAAATATTAAAAAAGAATTCCGGTTAATATTTGATTCACCCTCGTATAACATAATTATAATTGTATCATCGTTGTGAATTGGACATTAGTTCACTGTTTTTATGAATGTTTTAATTTGTGTTCTCATTTTCTATTTTTATTTGCGTTCTTCGTTACATTTATGATTCTTGGACTTATCCTTATATTTTTATTTTCGTATTGAGTAATGTCTGAATTTATGTCTAAGCCGGTCTTATCGTTTTCGTGCTGTCCTTCTCTTACAAATAGTCTTGTTGCTCGGTTTCCCAATTTTATTTCCTCGCCTCGTCAGTCCGCGTTCGTCAAGCAGCAAGTTCGGTTGATTTTATACAGTTTTAATCTATTAATAATAAAGACCGCGCTTTTACGGCGTTATTTTTATCAATTAAAGTGCTGTGGTTCTACTTGAGTTGGCCTAAACACGCATGTCTCCCTACCAGAATTGATCAGTCGTGACAATGTTTAGTCGTTTTTTTAGTGTTTAAAACATTGGTCCTTCGAGCCGGATTTCCTGATTCATTGATTCAGTTCTTGTGCGAGGACTATTCGCACAAATTCTGGTAGAGCTTGTTAGAGTCAAACTAAATGTAGTATCTTGTGACTTTTTGACTGAATGTGCAGTGTTCAGTGTCCAGCGTCAGTGCATTGTGACTTAAAGATTATTTTAAATGTGAACGTTTTGTGACAGTTATTAGTGAGATACTTTTATAACGTTTTTTAATTTATGATAAAGCATAAATGAGTGCCTGTGTCTAAGGTATTATTAAATAGGATGCATTTTTTGGATACCGAAAGGATTTTCTTAATTTTTTGAGAAACTTTACAGGCAAATGTCAATGGATTTCGTAACATTTACACAAATTCGAAAGATCGGTGAGCATTGGGTTGTCAATACCACCCGGATTATTGTTTATAATTCAGCGTCTGGTAAGTCAACAACATTCAACCTTCAATTGTCATCGATTCGAATTGAGAAAGTGAAGATTATTTCGGAAGTGTAATTTAAAATGATTTTACGAATATCTCGCAGACTTTTATACTTTATTTAATTTCATAGTCATTTCTCCGTCGCGCGAGAAATTCCAAGAATTAAAGATTGGAAATGACTTTTAAACATTAAATCAACGAACTTGGAATTTTTTAACTTGATAATTTCAGTGAGAATAATAATTCCGTTATTGGCGAATTGCTTTTTTATGATACAGTCAGTTTTAAATCAATTTATTTTCTAAAGATTGTATACGCGGACTCTATTTTATCATGTGCCGACTGTTTTCCGTTCATGATGTCTATTTCTAGTTACTTTTTACAGCAAACCGAGCTTTGCTCTCGGATCTAAACTGCTTTTGAAAATACTCAAAAATTAAAACAGATCACTGAAGGAACTTTGGTCTCAAGACTTGAGTCTTTGGAGAAAAATTGGACGCGTTTTCAGGCTCAGCATTGGGAGTTAGTAAAGGTTCGCGATCAGAATGCCACGAACATTTATTTTATAAGCAATTTTTATACAACTACTGAAGAAGCATATCTAGTCGCGAAAGTAGCCTTTATGGACGAACTGAAAAAACTCTCAAATGACCTTGCTTCTACGTCCATGAATGATTCAGCTCCACAGATTGCTGGATTATCATATCGATCGATGCGGAATATTGAATTGCCTAAATTTTCTGGAAGTTACACGGAGTGGGAAAATTTCCAAGAATTGTTCACATCTTTGGTTCATTCAAATCCTGGAGTCTCGTCAGTGGAGAAGCTTCATCACTTAAAATCCAGTCTTATAGGTGAAGCGGCTCAACTTCTTCATCGAATTCCGATCACTCAAAGCAAGTATCAGCGTTGCTGGGGCCTACTTTCGGAGCGCTTTGAGAATAAAAGAGTTCTTATCAACTCTCATTTGGCTGAGCTTTTTTCAATTCAGCCAATGAAAGCTGAGTCTTCGAGTGCTCTGAAGGAGGTATATAATGCAACGATTGATAACGTCGAAGCTTTATCTGCCTTGGAAGAATCGGTCGACAAATGGTCATCATGGCTGATATATATTACTGTAGAGAAATTAGATCGTCAGTCTCGTCGTGATTGGGAAACTTCTCTTGGAAATTCCACGAATCCTCTAACATTTGACCAATTGAAAACCTTCTTGCAAACCAGGATTCGGACCTTGGAAGTTTTAGATTCTACTGAAAATCAAACTAATCAGTCTTCGTCTCAACAATCTTCCAAATCTCAGTTTCAGAAGAAAATGTTTGGAAAGTTCACGAAATCCTCGAGTTCTACAACAGCCAACGTCAACGCAATTTCAGAGCAGCCAATGAAGGAACAAGCAGCTAAAGAGCAGCTTACGAAGAAGCCACAGGAAAGGAAGTGCTTTTTCTGCCGCGAACCGCATTATTTAATGTCATGTCCGCAGTTTCAAAGTCAGTCTGTAGCACAAAAAAAAGAGTTCATTTTTCAAAGAAAATTGTCTATAAATTGTTTAGGGTCTCATTTATTATAGAAGTGTGCTTCAAAGAACTTGTGTCAGATTTGTCAGGCGAAGCATCATACAGTACTTCATGACCCATCTTCAAGCTCAGGACAATCTTCTTCGATGATATCAAATACATCTTTAACGCCTCATCAAGCACAATCTACTCATGCGGTTTCGGTAATGCAGATTTCTCAGAAGAAGTCACCGTTGGTTCTCCTGACAACAGCAATGGACAATGTGACTACATCATCTGGTCATACAAAGTGTGTTCAAGCACTTATCGAGCAAGGCTCAGAGGTGTTCATAATCTCTGAGTCCCTTGCTCAAAGTCTCCGACTCCCTCGTACCAGAGGACCTGTTGTTCTCCTAGGAGTGGGGGAAAGTAAGTTGGGAACGTCTCGTGGATCAGTCAACGTCGTTGTCTCATCAAGCTTTGATTCGGGCTTTAAACTTCAACTCCGGGCTCTTGTTCTTCCAAAGTTGATTTCTAAACGCCCAGAGCATCAAATTAGTCTTGAGGAATGGCCTCATCTCACTGGTTTACAATTAGCGGATCCGAAGTTCAGTGGAAGTGCTCCAAATGATTTAATTTTAGGTGTGGATGTCTATGCAATTTTAATTAAACAAGGTCTTCGAAAGGGTCCCCCGGGCACTCCTGTAGGTCAAAATTCCGTATTCGGGTGGATTCTCTGTGGACCCACAGGCAATACCTCACCGTTTGATTCATCTACAGTGAATATGTTTCATTGTTCCAAGAGTGAAGAACTTTTTTTTGGCCTTCAAAAATTTTGGGAGGATTCGGAAGTCGTGCCTCCTAAACCTTTCCGGACAACTGAGGAAGAAGAGTGTGAAAAACTTTTGCAAAAGACTCACTCTAGGACTAAAGATGGGAGATACATCGTGCATCTGCCCATCAAGAGTGACGTCACATCATTAGGAGATTCCTATTCTGCAGCTCTTCGCCTGTTACTTCATATGGAGCAGCGGTTCAAACGAGATGTTCCTCTCCAAGAAGCGTATGCCAAATTCATAGAAGAATATCATCAACTTCAGCATATGAAGTCCGTCAATATCCCTGCAGATCCAAGGAGTATCTCGCGGTCATTTTTTCTTCCGCATCATGGAGTTTGGCGTGAATCTAGTTCAACAACGAAATTACAAGTAGTTTTTAATGGTTCTCGACGATCAAGTCGAGACATTTCATTGACCGAGTGTCTTTACGCAGGGCCAAAATTACAATTAAATATTTCAGATGTCTTGCTGCAGTGGCGTCTTCACTGCATTGTCTTTTCTGCAGATGTCGAAAAAATGTATCCACAGATTATTGTCCACCAAGATGATCAGGATCTCCAACTTATTCTGTGGCGAGAAAGTCAAAATGAGCCCGTCCAAGTATTTCGACTCAGTACTCTCACATATGGTCTGACTTGTGCCCCATTTCTAGCTCTTCGCATCGTTCAGCAGGTTGGTCTTGATGAAGGGGATCGATTTCCCTTGGCTGCTGAAGTTATAAAAAATGGCATCTATGTTGATGATGTCTTATCAGGAGCGGATAATTTGGAAGATGCGATTGAATTACACAACCAACTACGTGGTCTCTTCATGGCGGGCGGCTTGCCTCTCAAAAAGTGGAATTCAAACAGTCATGAGCTAATGCAGCGCATTCCGAAGCATCTGCACGCGTTATCTCCAGATATATCATGGCAGTCAGAAACATCGGTTTCGATGCTCGGGTTAACTTGGAAACCCAGTACCGATTGTTTTATTTTCCAGGTGGATCTTAGGCCTATTAAAGATGTCATCACAAAGCGCCTTGTCGTCAGCCAATCAGCCCAATTATTTGATCCTATAGGATGGTTGGCACCGGTTATCATCTTCGCAAAGATCTTTATCCAGGAACTTTGTAAGCTTAATTTATCCTGGGATGATCCTTTACCTGAAGGAGCTCGTCATCGCTGAATAAAATATTATGAAGATCTTCCTCGTCTTTCCGCAGTCAGGATACCTCGCTGGATAGGATTTCGTTCGCGAATGTGCTCGTTCGAACTTCATGGCTTTGCTGACGCTTCTGAAAAGGCGTACGGTGCTGTTGTTTATTTAAAGACAATTTCGCCTAACGGAAATTGTTTTATTGGACTCATTTCTTCTAAGACAAAGATCGCTCCTGTTCAAACTGTTCCGCTTCCTCGTCTTGAGCTATGCGCCTCAGTTTTGTTAGCTTGTCTCGTCGCTTAACTTCAGACTCAACTGCGTTTTGATGTTGCTCTACATTTGTGGTCTGATTCTATGAACACACTTCATTGGATTTCAGCTGTTCCTACAAGATGGATGACATACGTCGCGAATCGGGTTTCGGAAATTCAAACTATCGTTCCTTCAGCAATTTGGCATCATGTTCCGGGTGCAGATAATCCAGCTGACTGTGCTTCTCGCGGGTTGTTAGCTTGCGAACTTTCACCGTTTTCACTCTGGTGGAATGGTCCTCCGTGGCTTAAAAGAGAAGAAGAGTGGCCTTTATCTCTGCTTGGCCCTCCAGAAAATACAGTGGCCAAAGAAGAACGTAGAGTTACTGTCAACGTAGCAGTTCGTGTTAATGAACCGTGTGATCTTCTGAGTCGTTATTCATCTTTAGACAAATTGGTGTCTTCGTTTTCGAGACGCTTTGAAGTGTCGTTCTATTATCGTTTCTCGGATTTTAGTTACATCAGATCTTCGAACAGTTTTTTTATTCTGGATTCAGCAAGAACAAAATCGCTATTTTTCTAATGAATTCACCGCTCTAAAAAATAAAATGCAGATTTCTAAGACTAGCACTCTAATAAAGTTGACTCCATTTTTCGATGGTCAACTTCTTCGTGTCGGAGGTCGCTTAGAGCACTCTCTTCTCGCTTATGATGAGAAGCATCCACTGATTCTACCTCCTGAGTCTATTCTCACAACTCTTATCATCCGCGACTGTCACCTTCGCTGTCTTCATGGGGGTGTCCAACTTACCCTTGGAACGTTACGACAATCTTATTGGATTCTTCGAATTCGCAATTTGGTCCGATCATTGATTCATCGGTGCATTCCATGCGTCAGAAACAGAGGTAATACTCAGCAACAGCTGATGAGTGACCTCTCTTCCATTCGCATTACTCCACCTGAACGAGCATTCATGAACACTGGGGTAGACTATGCTGGCGCCATCAATGTTCGCACTTCCAAAGGACGAGGTCACCAGTCCCACAAAGCCTGGATTTGTATTTTCGTCTGTTGTGCCTCCCGCTCAGTTCATCTCGAGTTGGTTTCTGATTACACTCATGTTGCGCGCATGCGGGCGCCGCAAGATTTCATCACAGGGTGATTGTAAACATGCTTGCATTGTGCCACACCTTGCGCACGCGTTTCAATTACAATCACAGAATGTGGACAAACATGGTGAATTTTGGCATGCATGTCATGCGCGCATCAACGTGCGTGTGACATGCGTGCACGAATTGTTATCTGGGACGTTGATATCTCTCGCTCAATTTTTAGATATTTTGAAGATAGACAATAAATCAATGTTTAAATAGCTACCTAATATTTTTAGAAAAATGTAATACTCCAAAAAATCACAAACAATTACATTTCAATTAGAAAATACAATTATTTTTTACATTTTTTGGAAATAATTAATTGTTTAAATAATTATCACTGGTTTAAACAATTGAAAATTGTTTAAAAATACATGGGAAATACTCAAATTGCCTATTGACAATAATTGGTATAAAAAAGGCGACGGAATTGCTAACAAGTAACAATGATACGTACAAATGTAGTTTTTTTATTTTGGATCATATTTGGGGGCTGCGGGGAGGGTGCGAGTGGGTTGGAAATAAAAGTTATTAGTATGATTTTATTTCGTAGACACCACTCTTTAATCCCTAAAAACTTTGGCACGTTTCGATGGGACATGAGATCAATTTTTCGAAAATTCAAAATTTCCCCAGATTAATTAAACGAGATTTTGTAGTGCACGGTGGCGATAAGTGTTTTTAGATTAATTGAGCAATACATTTTGAAGAGGTTTTTAATGCTGCTTTTTTAATTTTAGTTTTGTTAGAACTTTCATGTTAATGCAAAGAGTAAAAAAGTCGATTTTTTCGTTTTGTTTGCTTATATCTTCGTGAAAATATTTTTTCTAATGTCAGCTTCGCTACACTTTATGAACGGGGGTAGTTGAAAACAAAAGAAAATATTACATTTTCAAGTTAATTGTTATCATCAAATTAACTTAATAAATAGCCTACATTATGGATTTTTCGTTTGAAAACTAAATTTCTCCGATAAAGTTACTTGCTTTTATCGAAAAATAATACTTGATTATAATAATTTATCATCCGATGTTTTTTAATATTTTTATAAGCAAATTATATAAACAAATGCCCACAGTGGAAATTTAAAGCCATGAAGAAATAGTTTTTTCTCTTAATTTTCCTCAAATCATGTCGTCCGTGATGTATAATGATATAAAATTAGCATGCGATATTTTTTATTTATTTTATAAACAAATTATATGAATAAATACCCAGTGTGGACATTTACAGGCAGGAAGAAATCGTATTTATGTTAAGTATCCTCAAATCCTCTTGTCCGTGATGTTTAATGATGGAAAATTGTCCTACGATATATTTGATTGATGTAATAAACAAATTATATAAACAAATGCCGAGTGTGGACATTTAAAGGCAGAAAGAAATCATTTTTTCTCTTAATTTCCCTCAAATCATGTCGTGCGTCGTATATAATGATACAAAATTAGCATACGATATTTTTTGTTAATTTTATAAACAAATTATATAAACAAATTCCCAGAGTGGACATTTAAAGGCAGGAAGAAGTCGTATTTCTCTTAATTACCTATACAATATACATACATATACCCATAGAATATACATTAATACCCTATTAGAACAGAATATTGCCTAAATATTGCATCCATATTTCCTGCAACATCCGAAATATTGCACGAAATATTGATTCAACATGGATGCAATATGATGATGGTCGCTTTTTGAAATATTCGGGCGATGAATTTGATGATCGTAGTACGCAAAATAAAAACAAATTAGAGCTATCATTTCAACTAAATTTATTTTTAGAACAAAATTAAAACTTCAACGAAGTTTCGGCATCACTGCGTGTCTTTTTCAGAGTATCTAAATAATAATTATAATAAGCTAATACATAATAAAAATAAATATAAATAGTAAAACTAATAAATAGTAAAACTCTAACAGTTTAGATAACTATTTATTAAAGAAAAAAGATAGGGATAGCATTGAAAATTTGTCCGGTGTTATTTATATGATAAAATGCAAATGTTGTGCTAAAGTTTATATAAGTGAAACTGGGAAGAGATTAAAAACTAGAATTTCCGAACATAAAAGACACTGTACAATTGGGAATTTAAATACAGGTTTGTCACAACACTCTTGAAATTCTAATCACTATTTCGATTTCGAATTCAGCAATATTAAAATATTAGCTACTGAAAAAAATACTTATCAAAGACCTATTATTGAATCTATATTCATAAACAAATTTCGAAATATTTCTGTTAATTTACGAAATGAAATTTTAAATATTAATAAAATTTTCCAAAGCATAATTAATTAATTTCATCTTAGTTTAGTTACAAAAAAATGTTTTATTACATTTTTAAAATTAAAATTTAATTTAAGTTCGCGCTCCCTGATCAGTAATTCTATGGAAACTTGGCCAATCATTGTACTTCACTTTATATACTGCCTTTATCTTCATCAAAGATTTACCGCCTTATTTATCTCCTGGTCATATGTTCATCGTTGTTCCCGAAAACCTTAGAATGGTTTCAAAATCCTTAATAATGTAGTTTTTACGCTGAAAAAAGCCTCTTCCATTTTGAGGATTTCTCCTTTTACTCATTCTCAATAATTGTTTGGAGTCTTACTTTTTTTTAAACTTATAATAACATATAAATTATTTTAAATATGACACCAAAAATTGACACGCATTGACACCAAATTTGAAATGATTGTTGTTTCACTTACATATCGTTTTAAACTAAGCTATTATTTTTTTAAAATACTTTCCACTCATAAATAATAACATTTTTTAAAACTATATTTATTTTTATTATAATTATTATTTAGATACTATGGAAAAGGCACGCAGTGATGCCGAAACGTCGAAGTTTTAATTTTGTTCTAAAAATAAATGGAGTTGAAATTCAATGAATTTGTGTTTATTTTGCCGTGATCGTGAGATAGAAGAAATAATTTTCTACTATTCATTATTGCATTGTCGGTCGAAGATTGGTTTGTTTGGGTGTTTCCAAATCTTTACAACGTAGTACGAAAAACGATAGGTAGGTGTCGCTACTCGCCAAGGTCTAATAGAGTGGTGCGGCGGAAATCTGCAGTACAGGCCCCTTTACAGGTGATACGTCAGCGTGCTGCCTTATCGACTGAGCAAATTGCAGGGATCGTTGTTCTGCGAAAATTAATAAATGGCGCTAAAATAATTTAAAACAGATTTTCATTACGAATAATATCAACTAACTAATTCCTAACTAATTTTGCGTATGCAAAACTTATGCCTTTGCCTATACTTCACTGGGGTGAAGAATTTATTGAATGAAAAAGGAAATGAAAACAACGACAGTGTGCAATAAGTAATTTATTAACAACAGTGACCCTATTACAATAACAAATGATTAATTTTATTTAATTAATTAATCGCCGAATTAACTAATAATCCAGCAGCTATTAACACCTCTGTGTGCACTAAAGTTTCGACGCAGTAAAAGTCTCCTGATTATTAATATCAAGGTTACTTTCTTTAAATCTAGTGCAACTACTTTTTTAAACAATTCCACTATTTTTTATAATAGAAATGTTCTAAAATTATTTTCGAAAAGTTCGTAGTGAAAGAAGACTGTTATGCCATAACAAAATTGTTATGCAACGACCCCTCTTCAAGTTAGAGCGTAATAAAAAATTTAATTTGCACTACAATTGACATATTTAGGCTACATATCTCAGAAACTATTAAACTAAAAATTTTCAAAAAAAAAATCAAATCATTTTTCAGGTCACTTGCTCCACTCCTTTTTTTAATAACTACGTGAGCAATTTCTTGAACTTCTTAACAAAACACTTCACTTACATTGAATGCACTGGATGCTATATCTTTTTTAAGGAAATCTTGGGGAAACTATCTTCATTACAAATCCTTTTGTTCTTTTGTAAAAATATTAATTGTTTTTTGGTTAATAACCGTTTTTATAAACAAATAGCGATATTTCATACAGGTTTTGTATTTAAACGTGTTTTTAAAATGAGATATTAAACAAAAACTTTGTCACTTATAGATTTTTTTGCAAATTACTTTTTAACTATGGCCTTACAAACAATTAACTGCAAAATAATGTCTGTCACCACTCTCAAATTATCGTTCTTTTGTTGATAACAATTGTTGTCAACAAAATCCTACATTTACCGAATCTGATTTTTAATTCGCGTTGCTTGCATCAGTCACAATGAAAAACTTTTTTCTCTCTTAAATTTCCCTTTAACTCAAACAATTTCTTCAATGTGGCTTTATAAGCCATTCACTGCAATATAACCTTTGGCCTGTCCTATTTTGCAGTTAATTGTTTATAAGGCCGTAATTAACAAATTCTTAGCATTAGGATCAAATATAGGAGAGATAACAGTTTTCTCTGCATCTGATTCAAGGAATTTATTTTAATGAAAAACTACATCTTAATTGACGGAAATCCTTACGTTGTTTTTAGACAACGAAAAACATTGTCCAAAAACATCGTAAGGATTTCCATCAATTAAGATGTAGTTTTTTATTTAAAAAAGCCCCTACAATACACATAAACAAAAAAGAAAAGGGCGACCACTCAATCCGGATCTGGCGGGTAGAGAAGCATCCAATAGTAGCCTTGATGCATACATTAGTACCGCTAATGCAGGTTCGGGTGTGGAGCAAAGTTCTAAAAAGGATAAGGGAAATTTCTTGCTAGAACAATCGACTAAACCTAGGGATGAGTAGCAACTAGCTCTTTATCCTCGAGTTCCATACAACGATCATCCAGCTACGCACGTGCCATTGGGGGACACAACGGAGAAGCTGGGCAAAGTTGGTCCAGCGATTATCTACTGGAATATTCATGGGTTCTTAAATCTAAAAGACCTCAAGTCAATGTACAACGAGAAAAATATCCTCTGTATATACAAGACATGTGTACCAGCTTCGAGCATGAATATGTCTGCAATTGCCGAAGATAGGCTTCAATTCATCTCGCCAGCACGGAGGGAAGCATCAAAAGGCAGAGCAATGGGCGGGATAAGTTTCTGTTTATGTAAAAAAACTAATTTTTCTAAGTTATTGTTATCATCATTCGAGTATTTCTTTTCATTGACAAAAAGCTCAGTCTTTGATTTTATACTGGGAGTAGTTTATGTGTCTCCGAGCACTGATATAACTGACTTTTTAGAGAATGTTTACGATGTCCTTTTCTCACTTAATGCCTCATACCCTTCTTTACCTATGATTGTCGGAGGCGATTTTAACTGAAGAGTGGCCCCTTTTTCCATTTAGAGAGGAATATAATTTCGAATAATTTATTGTTATCTCACTAAAGGAGTTCTAAAGATTCCTTTGCGAATTTTAAAGGTAGGAGTTAAGTCAACTTTATGGAAACTAACGAATTTATGTTGTTAAATGCAAGATCGATGTGTGACTCACCGGCACAGTTTACGTTTGTCAACAAAGGGGGGAGAAGTGTGGTTGACCTGGTCTAGGTCTCTATGAGAGGTATGTCTGTGGTAAAGAATTTTGAAGTATTGCCGATTGTTACCATGTCTGATCATCTCCCGATTATCCTATCTTTAGCCGACTATAATAGTGAGGCATTCCGTAAGCAAGGAAATGCGCCGGTGACGGTTAGAATAATGTTTGACAGATCGAATGCTGAGGAATTTATCCAGCGATGAGATGGAAGGATGAAGTTGCGAGGGCAGATCTGGGTTTAGACGATATGAATGACAATTTGATTAAAGCCGTGGCAAGGATAGCAGAGAGCTTGGGAATGAAAAAAGAGATTAAGAATAAACGAGACATTGTTTACAGAGATAAAATGTGGTTTGACGGGGAATGTCACGAAGAAAAAACGTAGTATGGGAAAAGCTTTTAAGAAATGTCGTGAAGAAGATTTTAAAGGCTTAAGCAATGAAAAGTATTTTCACCTCAAAAGTGCATACAAAACGATGATAAAAGTTGAACGAAGGGACTACGAAAAAGCAACGGTGGAACAGCTACCTGCGGCAAGTAGTTGGGCAGCTTTCTGGGCAATTCTAAATACAAAGCATTGTAGAAACCTAAAAGCTAATGTTATCGATAGGGAAACCTGGGAAGCTTATCTTCGTGACATTTTCCCCATCTATACCTTGTTTACACACAGCCTCAATCGCATTGTAGTGCCTTTATTAGACGAGCGAATTACAGCGAGCGAAATTTTAAAAAGTCTGCGAAAGAGTAAGGATGCGAAAGCAGCAGGCTGGGATAAAATAAATTATAGCTTTCTCAAAAGTCTACCGGAAAACTGGACACAGTATTTAGAGGACTTATATAATAAAGTCATGGAAGTGGAGAAAGTTCCAAAAATTGGGGAGCACAAACCATGACCATGCTGCACAAAAAGGGAGACCCGAGTGACCCTGACAACTACAGGCCGATAACTCTAGTGAATTGCATCGCCAAAATTTTCACGCAAATTGTTTCAGAAAGACTAATAACTTGGATAGAAGAAAACGATGCAATTCCGGAGTTTGAATCGGGCTTCAGGAGAGGCAGAGGTTGCTTGGATAACCTTTTTACGCTGCATGTCATCATTCAAATTCATCTTAGGCATCCAAGAAGGGCGGTGTACGCAGCGTTTGTCGACTTCAAATCTGCTTTTCCTTCCGTCCCACACCACTTATTTCGGAATAAACTACACCGGAAGGGCATCAGTACTAAGTTTATAAATATAATAAGAAACTTTTACGAAAACGCGCGCGCTAGCGTTAGAACGAAGGAAGGCTGCACAGAATTTGTAAAGGTTTCCCAAGGGGTGTTGGAAGGCAAGTATTTAGCCCTCACTCCTTCTCTGTATTTATTAGTGATTTAGAAGATTTCTTGCGAAGCCAAGGGTGCAGGGGAATTTCGATTAGCGCGGATGACGTAGTGCAGCTGTCAGGCACCCCGATATAATTAGCTAGAAAATTGGAAACGTTACGTTTATATTGTTTTCAGAACAGATTAAAAGTGAACACGGAGAAAAAAAATTGTGATAATACGAATAGGAGGAAACGCTTCAGTCGATAAATTTACTTCATTCAAATTTGGAGAGGAAAAAATCGACGTAACCAAGGAATACCCGTATCAATTTTTAACTTATTCGATTATGATTTTTTTTTATTGAAAGAATCTTAAAATAACATTTTTTAAATTGAATTTAAGATATTAAAAATTGAAAAATAATTGATTTTACAAGCTGATTCTGGATCCGTTCGAAATTAAAGAATTAGTTGATATTACTTTTTAAAATGATTTTCAATTATAACTTCAAATATTATTTCAATATAAAAAAATTATATTTTTAACCCATTCAGTTGGAAATTTTTTAACTAAAAAAATAAAATTTCGTTAATTATTAGCAATATTTGACCGTTCATTTAAGGCAAGCTATAACAACTATTAAAAACTATACAAATTTAAACAGAATGGTTCGAAATAGAAAGCCTTGAATTGTTAAAATTGTAATGAGATAAATTTTAACTTTGAACGCTACAATTTTAATTTAAAAACAGATTCATAATCAATTTAAAACTTGAAATCATTTCAAATAATTTGAAACACGATGTAGATTTTTGCAAATAAAAACTGTGATAAAAAATTGATTTGAAAAAGAAGAAGACGAATTTTTAACAAAATTGTTAAATTTTCAAGGGGAAAGGAGAATTTTCGACCAAGAATATTAATGTTCTATAAAAAAAAACTTAACCAATATACACGATTAATTTTTAATCAATCCTAGAATAGTTACATTTTTGGTTAAAGAAAAATAATTTGTAACAGAAAAAATGAATTTTCAACAAAGTTGTTGAATTGTCAACCAATAAGATGAATTTTCAACCGAGAAAATTAATGATCAACAAAAAAAGACAAATTTCAAGCAAAATACATAAACTTTCAACCAAAAGTTGAAATTTTAACTAAAAAAGATACATTTTTTAACCAAATAGTTACATTTTTAACTGAAAAAGGACAATTTTTAACCAAAAATGGTATAGATTAATTGTCAGTTTCAAAAATGTATTTTCAACAACATATAAGAGATATTTTCATCAGAATAGTTAAATTTTCAACGAAAGAGATGAAGATTCAAATAAAAAAATAAAATAAAATTTAACAAAGTAGTTGAACTTTTGATACAAAAGAGGACTTTTTTACAAAATAGTTACATTTTCTACAAAATAATTAATTTTTAAACCAAATATTTAAGTTTTCATCAATATAATATTCTACACCTGAAAACACATAAACTCTAAATTGAAGCATCGAAAGCTGGAAACATTCAAATACCAATTTCTTGATTTTATTTGAAAGCGGATCGAGGTATAAATAGATATAAATAGATATATAATAGATATAAATAGATAGAGGAAAGTGGGATTCTGCAGGAACGGAGCACAGCTGCGATTGAAAATATAGTAGATAGATCCAGCGAGTTACTTAATATATACAAAAGAAGGCAACTGCTAAAAGACTTACATTCCAGGATGAAATCGAAGAGTTTAGTAATCTGGCCTCACCTTGAGGTTAGACTTGAAATGCAGCCTTGTCTGTCAAAGAGAATGCACGTTAAGTTTAAACGAATTTTCGCACAGTTAAGGCTTCTTAATATCCATTACAAGACAATAAGGCTTGTTCACGAGAGATGCGAACTTCCACTGGGGGAGAGTTGCGGATGGTGCGATGAAGAAATAGAAGACTTTCATAATTTTTTGTGTAATTGTCCGAAGTTTAGTAGTGCTAGGGGTAAGTACTTCCCGGAATCTCAGACAAGAGATCACCCTGAAGTGTTTTGAAGGAGAATAATGTCAACGAACTCGGTATTCGAATGCAAAAAATTTGTAAGAAAGTGTGAAGGAATGTTGCAAATTAGACTACGTGGAAACGTTAGAAAAATCTGTACGAGGTTTAATATACATGATTATGAAGCAAATATGCACTACCGCTACTGAAATGTAACATACATTGGTGTAGTGAATTTAATATACATCTGTATTAAATTTAGTATACAGGTCAGCATAGCAATGTGCGTTAAAACTCAACGTGCTTTAATTTCTTTAAATCTTGTCAAATATTCTCAAAATAATAATCTAGAATTCGTAGACTGAATTGTTATTTATTACGAAAGTGCAATGTACGGGTAAAACTTTTTCCTAATTTCGCTCTAAATGGTCCAGATTTAAAGCGAAGGCAGTTAATTGTAGGTTAGGTCTGTTATTTATTTGCTTAATTCAACTTGAAATGCAATTTTATTTCTGATTGACAGGAAGAAGGTATCGTATTTTATTATTTACAATCAAAAATTACTGCTAAACTTATTTTGAATTTGTGAAAAATGGAATGATCTGATTTTTCTTGTGAGTGATTAACATGAATGTATATGAAATTTAATATAGTCGCCCTTTATGGCAATTTCACATGCTTGATATATTAATTTTAATAGACATGGGTATATTAAATTTAATATTATTTTTAACAGTGTAGTATATAAGGGTAGTTATACTTACGTTGTAATGGCAATTCATAGTTTGTATCGATATGAAATAGACTGGTTAGTCTCAATAAACAAATTATTATTATCAATAGAACTATTTAACATTTTTATTTTCCTACAGCTATTTATTTTAAGTTATAATTAATTTGAAAGTTGGCTTATGAGAAAAACAATACTTTGAAAAATTGAAATTAAATATTATAATTTGTTTATTAGAATATATATATATATAATAATAACAATTGTTAAATCATGCGGTTATCCTTCATCCTTAATACTACTACGAGATATTTAGGAATTTTTAATCAAGATAAAGTTTTTTGTTGCGGTTGAGCACCGTTTCAAAAAAATTGTTTATAGAAATTTTTTATTACAATTGACTTAAATCTTAAACCTAATGTTCATATTTATTAATTATATCTGCAATAATTCTGATAGTGACTTCTCTTAAGTCTTTTCTTCGGATAAAAAAAAATATTCGTAAAATGTCAAATTTTGACGTTGTATTTGTTTAAATAATCAATTTCACAAACTTAAATTTAAAAATCGGGCTAAATGACGTTCTTAAGAACTTAATTCTAAGCATTTGAAAAAAAACATCAAAATTGATCAAGAATTGTAGTAGTGGATTATGAACAGTACATTCCCAATTCCTCCCACTGTGCACCGATAATTCCAATTTTCAATAATTCGAAGTCTTCTTTTGGTTCCTGCTGAAACTCCTATTCTTTCAATGTTCAAAATATTAGATACCACCAAGTTTTATATTTCGACAATTCGAAGTTTTCGCTATTTCGAATCACATTTTACGTCCCGACAGAATTTACAGTTTCCATAATTCCAAGCACAAGAAGTTTCATTTTACAAAATCAAAAAATATCTAGAACCCATATCTAGCATGGCTTATAACAAAATAAAGTTATAGTTTAGTTTTAAGAGAAAATGTTGGCAATTTTTTATTTCAATACCTAATTTTATGCCATTTTTTATATTTCTACGACAGACTTAAACAAAAATTGAAGATATCGAGACTACTATCGAGATTCATTAAAACAATCTGTACGAAAAAACCGCTTATTCAGACGCAAACTTGCTACAGGTGACTGTTTATTTAAAATATGATTAATAATAACAACAATAACGAGTTATTGTCACATTTCCTTGTTTAATTATACGCACTTAGAAAACTGCATCATGACTGAGCAGAAAAAATATTTTTTCCCGATGGAAAACGCTACATAAGAGTAAGATTTGTTTTTGTAGATCTTACGGTCTTCATTAATTCAAAGAATAAAACGAAATGTTTGGAAAGTTCTATTATTAAAATTCTGTATTTCTGACGTTTCGGCTACCACTGCGTGCCTTTTTCAAAAAATTTGTGCTTTTTTATCGTAAAAACCAAGAATATTAATTCTGGAGTCGAACATCTGTCAATAGTTAATGCCAATTAAAAAAAAATAATAATAATGACGTGTGACACCAAATTAAATTAAAATGTAAAGAAAAACATAATAGAAAAGACTTATAAAAATTGTAGAGGCTGTTTTAAATAAAAAACTACATCTTAATTGACGTCAGAAAGACATAAGTTTAATAAACGAAGTTTCAAATCATTTTGATTTATTCTTCTAATTAATGAAGGCCGTTAGACATACAAAAACAAATCTTCCTCTTATTCACATTAACAGTCTAAGATAGGACTGATTTCATTCTTAGCAAATCAACTTACTAGAAAACGCTAAATTTTTGAATTTGTTGATAATATTGTTATTAGCAATATAAATATTTAACATTTTTATTTTTCTACAGATATTTATAATAATTTTGAATTAATTTGAAAGTCGGCAGATGAGAAAAACAATACTTTGAAAAAATAAATATTACAGTTTGTTTATTAGAATATTTATAATAATAACAATTGTTAAATTATGGTTATTTTTCATCCTTAATACTACTTCTGCGACATATTTAAGCATTTTTAATCAAGATAAATTTTTATATTGTGGTTGAGCACCATATGAAAATAATTGTTTATATAAATTGTTTATAACAATTGAAATAAATCTTAAACCTAATTTTTATATTCCTTAAGTATATCTGCAATAATTCTGATTAATAGCGATTTCTCTTAAGTCCTTTGTTCCGAGAAAAAAATAATGTTCTCAAAATGTCCAATTTTGACGTTGTATTTTTTTAAATAATAAATTCCACAAAGTAAAGTTGGAAAATCGGACCGAATTACGTTCTACAGAATTTAATTTTGAGCACTTTTAAAAATAAAAACATCAAAATTGGTCAAGAATTGTAGGCTGTAGTGGATTATAAACAGTAAAATCCCTATTCCTCCCACCGTGCGGCGGTTGAAATTATGGAACTTTCACTGTACAATAATAAACAATATGGTACATTTTATATTAAAGTGAAAAGATATATTTATTTCTGAAAATTCTTTTATAGAAATATAAAAAATGAATGCGAGTCTGCTGTATTTTAATAAAAATGCCAATCGTTTTATGTTACACTAAAGGATATCTTCTTTTTTTCTTATTCTTCCGTAGGAGTATAGAAAATTAAATAAAAACTATAGTTTCTTCATTTCTTTCTTTAAATTCAAATATTTTTTAATTATAATCAAGTGTCCAGTAAGACTTCTGTATGCACTGAAAGTGCGACGCAGTAACTGTAGCTTGAATAGTACACAAAAGTCCCCTGATTATCAATACCAAGGTCACTTTTTCGAAATTTGATGCAACAATTTTGGAAACCATTTTTTGCACAATTACTTTATGTTTTATGATACAACTTTTGTTAATATATAAGTGTTAAAAATGGTCCTTTTTTAACAACTACGTATACATGTTTTTTTATTCTTCATAGAAGATTTTGTGTACATTGTACAAGGTCGGTGCTAGATCTTGTGTACAAAAATCCTGCAAAAATCTTAATTGCTTTTTTGTTAATAACAATTTTTCTAAACAATCACGGATATTTTATATTGATTTAGGTTTCAAACGTGTTTTGAAGACTAGGTACGAAACAAACAGTTGGATTCTCATAGATTTTCTTTTAATTCAAATCATTTGTTAACTATGGCCTTATAAATAATTAATTGAAAAATAATGTTTGGTCTGTCCCAGGTGCAATTGTACAGTTAAGATTTTCGATGTTTTAAACTTATGTACTTTATGGGTTCCTTATAATCTTTCTCTCTGTCACCACTCTGAAAATATTCTTCTTTTGTCTATAACAATTGTTATCAAATAAATCCTAGATGTACATAATCTGTTCCTTTCATTCGCATTCCTTGAATCAGATGCAGAGAAAACTGTTATCTCTCCTATATTTGATCATAATTCTAAGAATTTGTTAATTACGGCCTTATAAACAATTAACTGCAAAATAGGACAGGCCAAAGATTATATTGCAGTTAATTGTTTATAAAGCCGTAATGAAGAAATTGTTTGAGTTAAAGGAAAATTTAAGAGAGAAAAAAGTATTTCATTGTGACTCATGCAAGCAACGCGAATAAAAAATCAGATTGGGTCAATGTAGGATTTTGTTAGCAACAATTGTTACACGGGCCCACAAAAAAAACAAAAGTGTCTGTGCAATTGACCAGACCTATATATTCTTATGTATTTTTCGACGCTGAATCCGAATTTTCAATAAAAAAGTAGGGTCCAGCTACTTTTTTATGGGGTTTTGCTCGAAAAACCTCATTTTTTACGGTTTTTTCATGGTTTTTTTTAAATAAAAAAAAAATAAAGAAACTTTTTATTTTTTTGACTTCAGAATCGAATTCTACGGGAAAAAATACATCGAAAACCATGTTTTTTTTTTTTTTTTACAAAAATTTCAACCCACCGTACGGCGATGAAAAGGCAGAAAATCGCGAAAAGTGAAAATTTGCTTCAAATTTGACTAAAATGACATTAAAATCAATTTTTACGATTTTAAACCGATTTATAAACATTGAAAATACTTTACTGGGGGTGTTTGAGGTCGCTGATCACGAATTTTAAGTCATTTTTTTCAAAAAAACAACTCCTAGTCGGCGTAAGTGGACAATAAACGTGATAAATTGATATTTTTTTCAA
>NC_046659.1:21436589-21437957 GCF_010883055.1 Belonocnema kinseyi | reverse complement strand
GAAAATCAGAATTGTACAATGAGAGACCAAACATTATTTTTCAATTAATTCTTTATAAGGCCATAGTTAACAAATGATTTGAATTAAACGAAAATCTATAAGTGTCCAACTGTTTCTTTCATGTCTACTCTTCAAAACACGTTCGACAACTAAATCAATATAAAATATTCGTCATTGTCTAGAAAAATTGTTATTAACACATACGCAATTCAGCTCTTTGCAGGATTTTTGTACACGACTTATAGCACCGACCTTGTACAATGTGCACAAAGTTTTTTTATAAAGAATAAAAAAACATGTATACGCACTTATTAAAACAGGACCATTTTTTACACTTATATATCAACAAAAGTTGTAGCTCCACCAAAAAACTTGAAAACGGGTCGTTGCATGAACAATTTGTTACGACATACAAGTTTTGTTTCTCTATGAACTTTCCGAAAATAATTGGACACAAATTTTACCATGACAAATAATACAATTTTTCAAAACAATTGTTTCCAAATTTGTTGCATCAAATTTCGAAAAAGTGACCTTCATATTCATAAACGTGGGAATTTTGCGTACTTTTGAAGCTACACTTACTGCGTCGCACTTTCAGTGCATACAGAAGTCTTACTGTATTTTACTTTTCATAATCCAGCACAGGCTACAATTGTTGACCAATTTTGATGTTTTTATTTTTGAAAGTGCTGAGAATTAAATTCTGCAGAACATAATTCGGCCCGATTTTACAACTGTAGTTTGTGGAATTTATTATTTCAGCAAATACAACATCAAAATTGGACATTTTAAGAATCTTCTTTTTTTTCTCCGAAGAAAGGACTTTGGATAAGTCGCTATTCATCAGAATTACTGCGGATATACATAAGGAATATGATCATTACGTTTAAGACTTAGTTCAGTTGTTATAAACAATTATTTTCATATGGTGCTGAACCACAACAAAAAATTGTATCTTGATTAGAATTGCCTCAATATCTCGTAAAAGTATAGTATTAAGAATGAAAAAGAACCACACATTAACAATTGTTATTATTATAAATATTACAATAAAGAGGTTGTAATATTTCATTTAATTTGTCATGTTGCACTTGTGTAAACGCTTCTAATTCATCAAGAAAATGTGGCGATAACTCGTTATTGTTATTATTATTAATAATATTTAAAATAAACATTCATTTGTAGCAGGTTTGCGTCTGAATATATGCTTTTTTTGTAATGATTATTTTAATGTATCTCGATAGTAGTGCCTACATCATTAATTTTCTCAGCAATTCTGGATCCAAATTATTAGTTAATATCATTTTAATTCACAATTACTTATAAAGTTACTTAATAATTAGGCACTACTATCGAGATGCATTA
>NC_046659.1:21424290-21436489 GCF_010883055.1 Belonocnema kinseyi | reverse complement strand
TTTGAAGCAAATTTTCACTTTTCGCGATTTTCTGCCTTTTCATCGCCGTATGGTGGGTTGAAATTTTTGTAAAAAAAATCAAAACATGGTTTTCGATGTACTCTTTCCCGTAGAATTCGATTCTGAAGTCAAAAAAATAAAAAATTTTCCTTATTTCTTTTTTATTTAAAAAAAAACCATGAAAAAACCGTAAAAAATGAGGTTTTTGGAGCAAAACTCCATAAAAAAGTAGCTGGACCCTACTTTTTTATTGAAAATTCGGATTCAGCGTCGAAAAATACATAAGAATATATAGGTCTGGTCAATTGCACAGACACTTTTGTTTTTTTTGTGGGCCTGTGTATCAACAAAAAAACGATAATTTGAGAGTTGTGACAGACATTATTTTGCAGTTAATTGTTTGCAAAGCCATAGTGAAAAATTAATTTGTAAAAAAATCTATAAGAGACAAAGTTTTTGTTTAATATCTCATTTTAAAAACACGTTTAAGTACAAAAGCTGTATGAAATATCCCTATTTGTTTATAAAAACTGTTATGAACCAAATAACAATTGAGATTTTTGCATAGGCAAAGGCATAGGTTTTGCATAGGCAAAATGAGTTCGAAATTAGTTTTATTGATATTATTCGTAATCAAAATCTGTTTTAAATTATTTTTCAACTCCACAAACAAAATTAAACTTATAATTATACCAAATGTTATTCATAAATTCCAAACTTGTCTATCAAAATTATATGAAGTATTTTTGCGAAAAAAAAATTTGAACAAAATTAAAGAATAAATTAAAAATTAAGTAATCAATTTTGCACTATCTTTATGTAATTATATATAATAAAAAATATATTATTAGTTACTCCCATAGGTTTTTCAAATTTATTTTTTGCAAAAATACATTATATAATTTTAATAGACAAGTTTAGAATGCAATAATAAAATTTGGTATAATTGTAAGTTGAATTTTTTTCTCTGTGATTGAAAATGATTTGAAAACTGATTGTCATTACGAATAATATGAATAAAGTTAATTTCAAAATAATTTTGCCTATGTTTGCCATGTTAAAATTTGCTGTATGTAACAAGCGATGAATTAATACTGCTGCTCGTTTTTCACGTTGGAGCATGTATGGTCGCCTTCACATTGCGCGGTTCTAATTTAAATCCGACTTATATATAAGAAGAAATAGATCATAAGTAAGAGAATTGGCGCGCGATTTGGCAAATCGACACTTAAGTTTGAGTATAAATAATAATTTAGTTGTAAAAATGTTATGAGGATTATTTTAGATACGTAAATATAAAATAGATACAGATGCACATTTTGAATTATATTTTAGATTTATAGTCTCGTGTTCGAAATTCAACCAACGAAAAAGCATGTAGGTTTTCGTTTTCGTGGGAACCAATTAAAGAACACATCTTGAGTCCAGAGCCTCTCATAAATTAAGATATACATTCTCTATTTTCCGGGACTTTTCAAAGAAAAGTCGTGAACTCGAAAGACTGTCTTTTGTTCAAACAAACGTTTTTTTGGATACTTGAAACGAGGGATTCGTCGCCATGGTCGAGCTATGAAGGTAAACTTTGTGTTTGAGCTCAATTTAAAAGCACATGCGCATAAGGCTTTGAGTGGCTGGTGGAGTATCGAACGCGAGAGCAGGATGAATGTAACGTAACAGAATGGAGGGATGAAATAGGAACAGACCCACCCCGTCTTGCACGCGCCGAGCCAACTCGCGTTGGCGGAACGCTTTTTTAAAAAAGGCAGATTTGCTTTTCACTTCGAAACGAGAATCTCGGGTCAGGCTTCCTCGTTCTTGCTCGAGCAATTTAAATTTTAAACAAACGAATCTGCACCGAATTTAATTGTATTAGATCGTAGCAATAAATAATGTTTTCTTCATTTTCAACTGAAATTTGATGAGTATTTCTTGTAAAATCCTTTAGAATCTTTTCATTAATTTCAGAAGTTTTGTGCTAAAACCTGGCGTGCGCGTTACAGGTTTCTTTTTGGTGTCAGAAGTGGGATAGCCACGAACTCGTCGCGGGTGAATTTTGAATTTGGTGAAAAATGTAAAATTATAAACTTTCTAAAAAAATTCAAAAACTTTTGAATTTTAGACTGAAAATAATTTCAAAAAAATTGTGAGTGTGTGTGTTAGTGTTAGGCTTATCTCAGTGCAATTGGATTAAAAACCCTCGTCAGAATCAGCAGCAGTCTAAGGACTCCGCCCGTCAGAAACCAGAAGAACCAGGAACCGCCAGAAAAGCCAGAACTTTCTGAACATCTGGGAAGGCCACCAAGCTAAAAGAAGGTAGGAAGGCAAAAGAAGAGGATGCAGCATAGCCGTGATTTCTTCATCAATGGTTTTTGACGTGGGTTTTCAACCAAGAGGCTGAGGGTACAATTCTGAAGTACCGAGAAATACAGTCAGTGATTGGAAGGGTTCACGTGTCATTTCCCCCTGGATCACTGCAGGCTTTGGAGTTCGGACTTGGAAATTCGGACGAGCTTTCCTGGCGAAGGACCAAAAAAGCGTCTGGGAATTCAGAAGAGACTGATTCGCGTAGTGTGACAAGCAATACACTGCTTTTATCAGCTTTGAATATGTGTGTTCGTTTTTCAGAGAGCCTCCTTCCACAGACGATTCACATTTTTCTTCTGGCAGTCTTTTTCTAGGTACTTCGAGTTCGGTAATGTTCTCTCCTCCCGTAGGAGAACCAGAAAATCCTATTCCCTTCAAAGCAGCTTTAGAATTTATCCATAAAAAATTTGATGGAGAGAACATGCCCGTTGCTCGATTTATCAGCGACTATCTATTTGCGCGCGGTTCGATTACTGCAAAGGATCGCTGGTATCTATTTTTGATGGTACGCTCTAGGGTGGTCGGCAATGCTTTTAATTGTTTACAGGATCGCGATATGCACACGTTAGAACAGTTATTACGTCATTTAAAATACAATTTCACTGAGAACCGAAGCCTAAGAAAATTAAATAGCGCAATAGCAACTAGTACACAGCGCGAGAATGAAACTGTTTAACAATATGGATCGCGAATTAGCCAGATTTGAGCAAATCTGATCGAGTTGGTTGAGGATCAACATTCTCAAGAAACAGCACGGTATATGATTAAATCCGGGCGTGATACCGCATGTGATAATTTTATAATGGGATTAAAAAGAGATTTAATTTGGCAAGTTAGAGTCAATAGGCCGAAATCACTTTAGGAGGAAATTGATTTTGCAAAAACTGCAGAATAGGAGATCAATTTTGAGGGTGGGTTAGACCATAAATAAAAGTTACTTGAAAACGAAAATATTGAAGTTGCAAAAAAATAAACGATATGCGGTCCAATGTAGACCAATTGTCAAATCTGAGGGTATTTGATAGGAAAAGGTGAAGTTTTTATAGTTTTTTAGACGTAGTGTGCAAAAGAAATTTGGTATGTTGTAGTCTTTCTTTCGCGAGAAGCAAACTTGTATTACGCAGAATCGATTTGGATTTAGATGTTCCCAAATTATTTTTCAGTTGTAAGAATTTTGGGACGATTTTATTGTCCCTGCACCGTTTCAAAAAAGCTAAGGATGTTCATAGCTTACCTTGAGAAGTCCTGAGCTTAATAAAGGTGTTGGTTTTAGTGAGAATACTCTCCCCGTAGAGTTTCTTGATATGGATTTTATGCTTTCACGATGATCCATTTTGATAAAAAGAGATATTTCGGGTTTTACTCGTGTGAAAAACTACAAATTTTTTGCCGACGTTTCGTGAACATTGCAGTTCACATCTTCAGGACTGACCTGAAACTAAGGTATCTAGTCATGATGTTCTTAGGTATACTTTCTACGATGCCTGTGATTGGCCAGAGCGCCACACCGTGGGGACCAGTCGAACTTGATTGCCAATCAAGTCTTTTTTTAAAATTCGGGAGAACGGAAAGCCAAATCGGATTGGTATTATATCCATTGTCTATATTGATGTTATTAGGATTTTTTAAGATTTCGATTGCTTCTCTATGTTTTCTTGGAAATTTCTTGTGTGTTTTTACAATGACTGTTGTTTCATCAAATCAAATATTATGTCCTGTTTCGATATGATGTTCAGCTAGTGCTGATTACGTGAAATATTTTAGCCTGACCTTACTTTCATGTTCCTTCATACGTTGGCTCACCGCTCTCCCGGTTTCTCCAATATAGACTTTGCCACAAGAACAGGGGATTTTATATACTCCTGGATCACTGAGGAGTACCTTTTTATCTTTAGGGTTATTTAGTAGTTGTCCTATTTTCGCAGGTGGTTTAAATATGGGTTGGATGTTGTTTTTGTTGAGAATTCTTTCTATTTTTTCTGTGACACCTTGGATGTAGGGCAGGGTGGTGGTCATTTTTCTCTCTCTTTCTCTCGTAGGTTGTGTTGACTTGCTTTTTAGAGTGTGTTTTCTTATTGCTTTATCAATTTGTTTGTTTGTGTAATCGTTCTGTATTAGGATTTGTTTAACGTTTTGTAATTCCTTTTGTAAGTTACCATTATCTGTTATGGAGACAGCTCTGTATACAAGGGAGTTGATGACCGACTGTTTTTAGATGGGTGACGATGCGAGGAAGCATGTAGGTATCTGCTTGTATGCGTGGGTTTTCTGTTTACTTGATTTGCTAATGTGTTATCAGATTTTTTGTAAACTAATACGTCCAAGAAAGGCAATTTTCCGTTTTGTCCTATTTCTATGGTGAACTGGATATCAGGATGTAATTGATTGATAAAATCTTAAAACTTATTTAGTTCATCTCGTCCATGTCGCCAGATGACAAATGTGTCATCAACGTAACGGAACCAGAATTCTGGTTTCAGGTCAGCCCTGACAGTGTGAACTGCAATGTTCACGAAACTTGAGCAAACAATTAGTAGTTTTTGACACAAGAGAACCCCGAAATATCTCTTTTTATCAAAATGAATCATCGTGAAAGCATAAAATCTATTATCAAGGAACTCTACGGGGAGAGTATTCTTACTAAGACCAACACCTTTAGTAAGCTCAGGACTTCTCAAGGTAAGCTACCAACATCCTTAGCTTTTTTGAAACGATGCAGGGACAACAAAGTCGTTCCAAAATTCTTACAACTGAAAAATAATTTGGGAACATCTAAATCCAAATCGTTTCTGCATAATACAAGTTTGCTTCTCGTGAAAGAAAGAATACAGCATACCAAATTTCTTTTGCACACTACCTCTAAAAAACTATTAAAACATCACCTTTTCCTATCAAATACCCTCAGACTTGACATTTGGTCCACATTGGACCGCATATCGTTTGACCAATCCCAACGGAATAAAGAGCTTTCCACCCAAAAACAAAAAAGAAAATTTGACAAATTAATTCCAGTAAAGCAAACTCAACTAACAAATACAGTAAAAAACATCTCTGACCACCCTCTCAACAATGAAATAATTTCAGCCTTATTTAAAGGACATAATTTTGCTGTAGCTCCAACGAAGATCACAAAAGAAGAAATAATCATCAATTTAGAATCCACAATATTTACCCTTCCACCCGAAAAAGCGAATGACATACGGCGCAGCACGACCAACAATTTACGCCAAGCTCAAGTTCCCTCCTCAAACTTAACATAACAGGAAAAAACGGCAATTAAAGAACTGAATCAAAATAAAGATATTTTAATATTACCCGCAGATAAAGGCAACACAACAGTAATAATGAATAAAGAAGACTATAACAAAACAATCATGGACCTTCTAACTGACGATACATACAAAAAACTTAAAAAGGACCCCACAAAAAGAATAGTCAGTATAACGAAAACTCTTCTGAAAGACTCTAAACTTGATAGCCAAACAATATCTAACTTAATACCTACTAATCCCATCTCTCAAAACTTTACGGGCTCCCAAAAATCCACAAAGAAAACATTCCACTCAGACCGATCGTCTGCGCAATAAACTCACCAACTTACAATATAGCACGTTTCCTCGCTGAAAAACTAAATCCTTTTACAGAAAACTCTATCACTCACGTCCAAAACTCATTTGACTTTATTAAAAAGATACAACAGATTCACATTCAACCCCAAGACATCATAGTGAGTTTCGACATAGTATCTCTTTTTACGAAAGTACCAAACTCGGATAAAATTGATATTAATAAATCTTTCACAAACTTCCCTTCCGAGCTTGTACCTTTGATAGAACACTGTTTCAGATTTTATCAATTAATTACATCCTGATATCCAGTTCACCATGGAAATAGAACAAAACGGAAAATTGACTTTCTTGGACGTATTAGTTGACAAAAAATCTGATAACACATTAGGACATGAAGTTAACAGGAAACCCACGCATACAAGCAGATACCTACATGCCTCCTCCCACTATCACCCATCTCAAAAACAATCGGTCATCAACTCCCTTGTATATAGAGCTGTCTCCATAAAAGATAATGATAACTTACAAATGGAATTACAAACGTTAAACAAATCCTAATACAGAACGATTACACAAATAAACAAATTGATGAAGCAATAAGAAAACACACTCAAAAAAACAAGTCAACACAACCTACGAGAGAAAGAGAGAGAAAAATGACCACCACCCTACCCTACATCCAAGGTGTCACAGAAAAAATAGGAAGAATTCTCAACAAACACAACATCCGACCCATATTTAAACTACCTGCGAAAATAGGACAACTACTAAATAACCCTAAAGATAAAAAGGCACTCCTCAGTGATCCAGACGTATATAAAATCCCTTTTCCTTGTGGCAAAGTCTATATTAGAGAATCCGGGAGAACGGTGAGCCAACGTATGAAGGAACATGAAAGTAAGGTCAATAGGGACAATGGATTTAAAACCAATCCGATTTGGCTTTCCGTTCTTCCGGATTTTAAAAAAAGACTTGATTGGCCAATCAAGTTCGACCAGTCCCCACGGTGGGGCGCTCTAGCCAATCACAGGCATCGTAGAAAGTATACCTAAGAACATCATGACCTGATACCTTAGTTTCAGGTCAGCCCTGAAGATGTGAACTGCAATGTTCACGAAACGTCGGCAAACAATTTGTAGTTTTTTGCACGAGTGAAACCCGAAATATCTCGTTTTTATCAAAATGAATCATCGTGAAAGCATGAAACCTATTGCAGAAAAATATACTAAAATTAAGCATCCGGATAACACGCATGGCCGATTCCGACCTTATTATAGCAATGCGCGGGTTTGGCAGTTTGAGGGTCGAGCTAGAGGATTTAGCTTCAGAGGTAGAGGCAGAGGGGGCAGTATTAATAAACAAATCGAGAGAAATTATTCAGGTGCACAGACTGAAGTTATGTGCCGTTAATGCGGCGAAATCGGCCATTTTGTACACGGTCGTGCGCGGGTTTTAACTAGTTCAGGGAGAAATTCCCACGTATTTAATCAACCGGGATATTTTACCCGCGAATATAAATCTAAAGGAAAGTCTGGGGAATGTTTTAATTGCAAAAATCCCAGACATTATGCTCGCAATTGTTTAGAGAAAGTTAGTGGAAGGGGGAAAAGTAAATTTTCAAGTTAAGTACCATTTGTTCGGAATTACACAGCAAGCAGTTAAAACTTCAGGATAGGTTATTTCGACATAAATGGGATGTCTTGTCCTTTCCAGATTGTCCCAAATACTTTTTCCATTAAAAAGGACGGAATGCTAGGAATGCCATTTCTAGCCGACTCCGTGATTGACCTGCAAACAAAAACCATAAAAGATGCATTAGGAAATTTTTCTTTCTCAAATCCGCCAAAATCAAGAAAACTACTTTTAAAAGCAAGAAGCAAGCATTTAGTTACTTTGCCTGTGACAAACACTGAAATTAGTGAGGGTTATTTAGCCCTGGTGCCAACGGGACCAGGTGTACATCTAGGTAAATCTTTGGCCACTGTTAGGAATAGACACATTTGCGTTTATTGCGTTAATGTTTGTACTATAGATGTAGAAATTTCAGTTTCCCCCGTAACTTTGGAAGAAGTAGAATTTGTTAATCATACCCCGAGATCTGTGAAAAGGGTTGCTAGTGATAAAGAAAACAAAATAACTTCAAATAAAAGACTCGAGAAAATTATAGCTGCACCGGATGTGAAAAACTTAAATTCTGAAGAGAAAAATAGTCTTCTAAGGAGTATACTAAAATTTCCTTATCAATTCCTTCTTCAAGGCTATAGGGTGAGTTCTACAAACGTTTCAAGACAAGCGATAAACACTACTGATGATGTTTCAGTAAATAAAGGTAATTATCGGTACCCTGCCATACATAAAGAAGTAATTATTAACGAAACTTCAAACTTAAAATGCTAGAATGGCATTTTAATTTCTAATTCGCCGTGCAATTCAACAGTCTGGTTGGTCCCGAAAAAAGCCAGATTCGCAGGGTAATAAACGGAGGCGAATGGTCATAGACTATTGCGCCCTTAATGAAAAGACCGTCGAAGATGCCTACCCGCTACTCAATATCACAGATATTTTGGATCAGTTAGAGGATGCCAAGTACTTCACAGTGCTCGCTCTTACTTCCGGTTTTCACCAGATTGAAGTCAAACCTGCTGATAGGCACAAAACGGCATTTTCTACACCCTTCGGTCACTACGAGTTCAACCGGATGCCATTTGGCTTAAAAAATGCGCCATCTACGTTTCAAAGAGTAATGGATCGCGTACTTACGGGTTGCCAGGGTGTGGAAATGTTCGTATATATGGATGACATTGTCATTTACGCAGTCTTTAAAGGAACATAACGAAAAATTAGAAAAGTTATTGGGTCGTTTAAAAACGGCTGGACTCGTATTGCAGCTAGATAAATGTCGCTTCTCATGCAGGGAAATAGGGTATTTAGGCTATGTAATTTCTGAAGGAGTAAGACCCGATCCCAAAAAATTAGAATCCATAAGCAAATTTCCTTGCCCGAAAGGTCGCGAAAATTTAAACAGTTCTTGGGCTTAGCTGGATACTATCGCCGCTTCATTCCTGATTTCGCATCTATTGCAAAACCTTTGACATTACTCCTAAAGAAGAAAGTTCCGTTTTTCTGGACCGAAGCAGCACACAAATCATTTTACCAATTAAGAATACCCTGAAAGATCGAAGGAATCGAATGGAGCCTCTACAAAGTACCCGTAAAGACCCCATTGGGTCCCCATTCGGTTCCTTTTTTAAAAACTCAAAAAAACAGCACGATCAACTTTTAAACTGTCAAAATTCGGATTCTACGTTAAAATTCCTAATAGAATGTAACGGAATAATCGCAATAGTTTTTTTTTGCAAAGGTAAACAGTTTTTAAAAATATAAGGCGTATAACGCCTGTTGACTGCTACACTTCAAACGCATCGCTTGTAAGTAGCAGTCAACAGGCGTTATACGTCTTATATTTTTAAAAACTTTTTATTGTTGCAAAAAAAACCTATTGAGATTATTCCCTGACCTTCTATAGGGAATTTTAACGTAGAATCCGAATTTTAACACTTTAAGAGTTGATTTTTCTTTTTTTTCCAGTTTTTTTAAAAAGAAACCGTATGGGGCCCAATGGGGTCTTTACGGGTACTTTGTACAGACTCCATTCGATTCCTTCGGTCCGCCAGGGTAGTCTTTGCTCAAAACCAATTTTACAATATCCAGATTTCTCTCAGCCATGGCATTTCCGGCCTTACGTTTATGGTCAAAAATTAAAAATAGTTACCGATCATCGTGCTCTTATCTGGTTAGATCAACGAAAATATCCCACGATGGGTTCACGCTTAGCTCGATGGAAAATTAAGTTACAGGAATATGATTATAAAATTCAGTATAAACCAGGTAGGGTGAATGCCAATGCAGATCCCTACTGCAAATACCTATATAGGTGCCTGTAAAGGTCCCCAATAGGATTCTATATATAAGCATCCTATAAGTGACTTATATAGGGTCCTATATAGGGTTACCTATATAGCTCAGTATAGGGTCCGTCTTCCTAGGTTAGAATCCATATAAGAACCTATACAGGTTCCTACTATTAGGCAATCGCATAGTCAAAAATAACTATATAGTATAACTATATAGTATCCTATGCAGGAAGCTGTTTCATTTCATATAGTTGGCTCCTATACTGACCTATATAGGTGATCCTACATAGGATCCTATATAGGTCACTTATAGGATCCTTATATAGAATCCTATTAGTGACCTATATAGGTATTTTCAATAGGGATGCGCTGTCTCGAAATCCTGTAGAGTTAAAGAATGTAAATGACAAAAGCATAGATAACAGTACTGGCCTTTCCATGAAGAAAGGTGGAGCGGCTAGTGTTAGACCTTTAGAAAATATTATACTTTACCATGAGTATCCTATAGAGAGAGTTTTTGCAAAATTGAATGTAAGGTTGGATCATGAAAATAGTGAGGATTCTGAGACAGCTGGTGAGATTGATGAAGATCAATGTTTTGATAATGAAAATGAGAGAATGGTATTCCTAATAGACAATAACGATTTTCAAACTCGAAGCTTTCCACCCTAGCCCATTCCTGATCTTATGTCACTCTGTCAGGTCGGGTTAGAGAAAGAAGGTAGTGCGAATTTCGGGTTGAGCTCATGTTACATCCAATGTCGTTCAGCTCAAAGATCGAGAGTTAGACGCGGGCAAGGCTTGCGAGAGCAGAATGAATTGTACGCACCGGCAGCGACCTGACAATGAGGGGGTAAAGTATGTCATGACAGAAGAGAAGATCTATAGGAAACGAAAGGCTAGCGTAAATTGGGCTACCAGAGGAGGAAGAAAAAGTCGCTTTTCCTCTGGAAATGCAGAACCGCCGGTGATCAAGATTCTTTCACTGGGTGATGGGATGCGTCACGAAGGTGAGATCGCTTTCCTGGAGGAAGGGTGCCCTAAGGTAAGGATCGGTTCCTCCGGGGATTGGTGGCCCGGGGGTCGCAACTACCCTCTTGAAAACGGGGTTGATAGTGGGCCTGCAGGCTAATCGATAAAGCGAGAGAGTTTTAAAGAACTGACAGATCAAGTACAGAACAAGAATAATAATGATGATGATGTGTTGAGTGAAAATGAGTTGAGTGATTTGATAGGAATATGGGTAGGTGTTATGTTGAATGTTTGTGAGTCTGAGAGAGAGAGAGAGATTGAGAAACCAGTTGAAAAGAGTACAAGCGTATTTGCAGAAGCAACATCAATTTTGATCGCAGGAGATAAGCAGGGCAATCAAATACTTACACCTTTATTTCAGTTGAGTACAGATAAATAATGGATGAGAGATGACAAGATCATTAATTTCGTATATCTGATGGGGTCTTAACTACCCCCATAGGAAGAGAGCTCATGGAAAATTCCACTATGAGACTTGCTAATCTGAAAAAAGTAAATGCAGAATTGGGACTTGTGACATCTATAATGAACGGAAAGAGTTTTGTTTTTCATTTATCTATTAAAGAAACTTTTGACGCAAAGGTATATGCAAAACATATTGAGAGGGCAATTACCACACTAAGAAAGGATACGGGAGCTACGAATCTTAAGTCGTTCAGTATATCGCGAGAGAGAAACGGTTTTGATAAAATGTAATGGTCGATAATTGGGCGAATTTTTAGAACCCATTTTGGAAAAGGAGATTTTGAGATTACTGTTTATACAGTTAAGGTGCAGATACCTGCAGAGGAACAGCGCTTAGAAATTATACGTGAATCTCATGATTCTATAGTAGGCGGCCATAAAGGTGAAACTAAGATTCTTGTTAGGGTTGGCGAACGATTTTATTTCAAAGGTATAAAAAATGAGACTAGAGAAATATGTAAAAACTTGTGAAACGTGTCAAAAAAGAAAACTGACTAGAATCAAAACGAAAATGCCAATGCGTAGCACAGATACCCCTAGCAGGTCCTTCGAAAAAGTACAGATCGATTTAGTGGGCCCTTTACCTATTACAGAATTGGGAAACCAATATATGCTCACCTGGCAAGATTGCCTAAGTATTCAGGCGCGATCCCACTCTCGAAAATTGATGCGCCTCTCATCGCAGTGGCACTCGTGGAAAATCTTATTTGTATTTTTGGGTGTCCCGAAGCCATGAAAACCGTGTAGTAGTAAATCCAGGTTTCATCCATGGTTATGAATCGGCGCAAAAACTCGGTCGGCTTACGCGAAAATAATGCCAAATTCTGCTGGGAAGTTATCACACGAATTCGTTTT
>NC_046659.1:21420838-21424190 GCF_010883055.1 Belonocnema kinseyi | reverse complement strand
ATATCATGGATTTTTTCGACATTTTCTGGTGTAGTGACCTCTTTTGGGCGCCCAGATCGTTCAGCATCAACTTTGCTCGTACGGCCACAACGAAACTCGGTATACCACTTATGAATCATTCCAATCGACGGTGCAGAGTCCGGGTAATACTTATCCAGCTTGACCTTGATCTCGGATATCATTTTCTTGCGAAGATAGTAGTGTTTGATCAAAACTCGAAACTCAGATTTTTCCATATTAAAAAAAAACTCGGAGGTTAGTCGCTTCTTAGTGCTGTAACTTGTAAATGCGTAAACATAAATGGCTGAAGTTTTGACAGGCGTCATTTGAAGGATCAAGCTCGACGAAAATGGTTCACATTAGTGAATACTAATGCAATCTCTTAGAATTTTCAGGTACTTATCAGACTGCCTAGTACAATTATGATTTCCTACGACATAAAGGAAGGAGCCAAAAAGGTTAAAATCTTAATTTTCTTGTAAATTGTATATATAGATAGAATTAGCACAGAATTGGCTTACAAATTTATTTTTAAGGGTTATAAACTTGTTTGTTTTGAATGTAAAATTTTAAGTTAAGAGTTATGCTTTGAGAAACTGAAATCAATGTATAAACGAAAAGATCTTTGAAACAACGCTCGTGCGTTTTGCATTTTAGCGTTATTTAGTCGCTATAGCAGGGTTACAGAAACAAACATAATCGAGCGATTGTACCACAAATAACAACTAAGATTCTACAATTTCGATATTTTTATGTAATAATAAAAGTTGCTTTATGAAAGCAACTTTTTTCTTAAGGGGGAAAGTGTCACGAGCGCTGAATTAATTCTGCTGCTCGTTTTTCACGCTAAAGCAGGTATGACCGCCTTCAGATTGCGCGGTTCTAATTTAAATGCGACTTCTTTATAAGACTAAGAAATAGATCATAAGGAAGAGAATTGGCGCGCGATTTGGAAAATCGACACTTAAGTTTGAGTAGAAATGTTGATTAAGTTGTAAAAATGTTATGAGTATTATTTTAGATACGTAACTATAAAATAGATACAAATGCACATTTCGAATTATATTTTAGATTTATAGTCTCGTGTTCGAAACTCAACCAACGAAAATGCATGTAGGTTTTTGTTTTCGTGGGAACCAAGTAAAGAACACATCTCGAGTCCAGAGCCTCTCATAAATTAAGAGACACATCAAACAAACGTTTTTTATGGGTACTCGAACCTAAGGGTTCGTTGCCGTGGTCGAGCTATGAAGGGCCTTTGCATCCAGAAACAGGAAACCACCGGGCCATGTGGTAAAGCTTGAATTCATCGACCCCTTCGCTTAGCGATGAAGAAAGCCCCCCGCAAAACTTGGAGTTTAGGCCCAGTTTAACCCTCTTAACATACACTTTATTCCAGCACCCATGGAACGTTCATAGGTGCAAATTGGGGTTTCGCGATTTCAGCAGCTGATTTAAAGAAGAAGAAAGTTTCAAAACATATCGAAAGACATTTGTTTTCTGTGTACAATTTTCCGTAGAATACAATGCTGCAATTAAACTTTACAAAAAAATACATTTTGTTACAAAAAAGTTGTTTTAAACAAAGTATGTTTTTAAAAGAATTATTTTTTCTTTTGAAAAATCGCATTTTTTGCATTTCGATCAAATTTATCGCGATTCGTCAGCTAACATATTGTTTTTCAAGAAAAAGAATATATAAAAGTAATGTAATTATGCTAAGTATTTTTCCCATGCCCCCGAAGTTACTAGATTTTCAAAGAGGGAATTTCGGGCTTTCAGAGTGGACAAGTAAGAGTAAATGTATTAAATAACAATAAAATACCACAAGACTATCTATTTATGATGAAAATCATGTCAATACTAAAAAATACAAATAAATACCTAATTCTCAGAAAAACACTCACAATCAACGCGGATAGGTGCACGATGATCGTCACACATTCTTCGCATGCAGTTCGGACACCTCATGTGTGTTCGACTAGTAACAGCGGTTTCGCACATGTGACATCTTGCCCGTGTATTCTCTCGAATGACAGTTAAAGCTGCAAGTACGAGCTCATACATCTCTAAAACTTTGCATATGGTTCTTTTGATCGAAGCGCGTAATTTAGGTAACTCTAATCGTCGCCGAAGGAGCGGTTCCACCAAGCCAAACGACAAATTTTTCAGAAAAATGTTTCCATCGTCACTATCCTTGGAAAAATGTTCCTCTTCCGAATCCGACAGGGACGCTGCTACATCATTCGCACTGCGGAGGTAATAGACTCGGACACTCATTCTGAAACACAAATGAATAAATAATTATTGTAAATTGATTATTATTAGAAAGGAATTACAAAAATGTGCACAAATTTGAGAAAAATCAATTTTATTTACAGTGGCTATCGAATGCGAAAAAATGTTTTGTTTGCAATTTATGTCATGAAATAGGAAGGGAAAGGGACCCACCCCATCTTGCGCGCGCCGAGCCAACTTGCGTTGGCGGAACACTTTTTCAAAAAGGGCAGCTTCGCTTTTGTCTTCGAAACGAGAAACTCGTGTCGTGCTTCCTCGTTCTTGATCGAGCATTTTTAATTTTAAACAAACAAATTTCCGCAGGATTTAATTATATTATATCGTAGCAATGAATACGGTTAAGAATTGCCTTTTAAAAGTTATTTTGAACCTCCTTTTTACATTCTCATTCATGAGAGTGTAATGTAATCATCCAAATTTTCGATCTCTGGTTTTTAACGGATCTTTACATTTCGGCACGCACAGAATCCGGAAATCATAACATTTTGTTGGTGTCTGTCTGTATTTATGTATGTATGTACGTATGTCTGTATGTATGGTTACCTGAATATCTTAGCCACGCTAAATGTTGAAGGATTTGTCCAATTGAGTCCGCATTTGACACACTTTTGAAGATCCCCAAAATAAAAGCTGAGTTCGTTAATCAGATATTTTGAACCAATATTAAAAAATTGAGAGCATTTTCAAAATTTTGAAATTTCATAAATTTTGGTCAAAGTTTCTTATAAATGGATAAAAGACTTGCAAATTATCAAAATAAAATTTTTCATTTTGATGAAAATTAGAAAAGTTATATACTTTGCAAAAATTTGAAAATTTTCCAAAAATATAAAAAATTATTTTTTTTATAGATCCAAAAATTTGATTCGAAATTTTCACTAGATACCAAATATATTTCAAAACTATTCTAGCCGAATTTTTCGATTAGCCCAAAATTAAAAAAATTAGAGCCTGTATACGAGGGTAGTTCAATAAGTCCTTAGAATGAAGTATAAAAACAATTTTTTTTGGGTAAATTTTTTTTTATTTTTCAACATAATCTCCTTGGAGCTCT
>NC_046659.1:21410401-21420738 GCF_010883055.1 Belonocnema kinseyi | reverse complement strand
GCCAATTAGCACAAATGGTAAGTTCCGACAGTGCCTACAAGTGTGCCTACTGGCCGCTAGATGGCAATACCGGTTTCATATGTATACACCTGGTATATACATTCTACTTTATCTCCAGTTGTCTGCAGCCATTCTCCCTCTTATCGAACCTCGTTTCGAGAATCGTGTTATTCTAACCTATATCTGTCACTGTCTACGTATTCACAAAGAATAACAACTTTTATGAGACGCAAAGAAGTTTCAGGCATCTTAAGTCAAATTTTCGATACTTATTTTATGAAAAAGTGTATGAAGAAGTCGGGGCGAGGCAACAATTTCACTCGTGTGATATCTGCCCTTCAGCTTGCCAGTCTGCTTTGGCACTAGCGAGAAGGTGCCAGTTAAACTTATTGTTACTTCTTAACATTTAAACAATTATCCCCCGTGGGTTTCAAGAGTACTAAAATGATGTTTTTCACTCGAATTTTTTTACCAGTTTAACAATAAATTGTTGCAAAATGCACCAACAGCTGTCAGTCAGTCAACGAATTCCGAACTGTTGACTATGAAAACAAAAGAATCTAAAATTTTAGCGAGGAACGTGAGCTTAAACATGATTTGAATTTTAAAGAAAGAGTCATGACAAAAATTATAATAAAAATAAAAATTTTATTGTATGCGAGCATAATATAAAATTTCGAGTATACCTAGAGTATACCTTGTCTCATTTGAGTATAGTTTCCACAGATTTAGGGAAATGTGTGTCCAGGTGGATTCTAGCCCCCCCCCCGGTCACCATCGTGGAAAATCGTGGACTTTTTACATACCCCCCCCCCCTCCCTAAAGTGTCCACGTGGCATATGGATGGCCCCTTACATGTATTGTGAAATTACATTACGTTTTGGTAATAAACTTCCCCTACATTTATTGCAAAATCACAACAAAAATTTTTAACAGTGCAGATATAATATTTTGGTTAAGTTGGAAACTTATACAATATTGGGATGAAAAACATATTTCCCTAAATTTCAATTTTTTATTCTGTTTCCGCAGGAAGTCTATATTGCGCGAAAACCTTAGATTTAATATAAATAAGCTTTAATATAAGCTTACCCTTTTCTCACTTTTGATTAAATTGTTGTACTTCGATATTGCACGAAATAAAAAGTATACTTTCAGCTGATACTTATATAATATGGCGCTGCTTCGCAGCGGCGAATGCATCACGCTTTCAATTCACAATACGTGTATCGTAATTTCACGTTAGAATACCAAAATTGTAATTTCACATTACATTTTGTATTTTGATGTATTGTAAAATCGCAAACATGAACATGTACCCTTTATCTCACCCCTGAAAGTTGCAGGGCCTACAGCTCACTAAGCCGGCGATAACTGGAATTCACATCTGACACCACTCTCAAGAAAACCTTCTTAGGTTCATTTCTGAATTTTCTCTTTAGCCACCAAAGAAATGAACAAAAATTTAGTTCGCAACAAATTTGCTAAAAATACTACTCTAAAGTTCATCGGAATTGCGAGTTTTTTGAAATTTCGATTCGAATGATATATACTTTTAAGTCACCAATGAATTGTAAAAATATTTGAAAACCTCTTAAAAACTTCGAAATCCAATGAAATCCTTTATGTCTTGTGAAGCAATTCTTTGAAATCCATTACAACTTTTGAATGCCTCCAAACTATTAATATCCTTGGAAATCCCTTGATAATGTTTTAATATCTTTCAAAAAGCCATTACATTAAACTTAAATTAAATTATCGAAATAAATACAAAATTTCTTTTTAATCTTTTAGAGTAGCGAAAAATATTTAAAAATACTTTTAACTCCTTTGAAGTATTTTAAAGCTGTTGAAAATGCCAAGGATTCTGACAAAAAATACGTTACAATGATATTTTAAAGACAAAAAAATGATATACGGGTGTCTAATAAGTCCCGAGACGGTTGGATATTTCCTCAGGTAAAATATTTTTCAAAAAAGTGAAGGTCATTTCTGAAGTAAATTTCAACGAGGAATTCAATGGTGACCTGTATTTTGACCTTGAAGTTCACCTTCATGGCATTTTGAAGTTCACCTTGGTTTTTTTTTATGGAAACCCCTTTTTTTACATCTGCAATCGATAGAGCGTAAAATTTTACGTTTAGGTGACTACCCAAGTCATAGGTCAATTGTAACGTTCAAGGTCAGTTAGAAGTTGTTTGAAATTAACAAAATTTTTCAAGAGGTCAGTGTAATTCCTAAAGTAAATTTCAACAAGGAATTCAATGATGACCTTCATCTTGACCTTGAAGTTGACCTTCATGACTTTTTGAAAGTCAAATTTGTTTTTTAAAATGGAAACCCCCTTTTTTACACCTGCAATCGATAGAGCGGAAAATTCTACGTTCAGGTACGTACCCAAGTCATAGGTCAATTGTAACAGTCAAGGTCAGTTAGAGGATATTTGGAATTAACAGTTTTCCAAGAGGTCAGTGTAATTCCTGAAGTAAATTTCAACGAGAAATTTATTGGTGAGCTCTGTATTGATCTTGGTTACAGCGTTTTGAATATTGTAAAATCATAAGGAAATTTTTCATTAAAAGTTCCAGGTTTTCTGGTGAAAGTTCTGTTCCTCCCCGAAGAGGTAGACATACAGTGCTATACCGTTTTTCAATACCTAAGTCAATACCTAAGGCGATACCATAAGTCCTATATTGTTTTTCCATACGAATATTACGAATCGAAACTAAATTTACGTATTACGAGTACATACTTACTACCTGTCGCTAAAAGATTATTATGGCGCAAGCTAAACTTTCGTAACGAGAGAGGGTATCTGTATTGATGATGCGTGGTTGGGAAGGTCGAGTTCGATCTTATGATCAAGTTAGTTTGCTTTTTAATCGCACTTTTCGTAATAAAGAAGGGTTAAATCCTGTCTCAAAATCAACAATTGAAAGAACTGTAAGGCGCTTTATGAATCATGGATCTATCAAGGACCTTCAGAGAACTGGTCGGCCAAAATCTGCAGGATCTGAGGAGATGCAGATGGACATAGCCCAAGCATTTATTGAAAACCCACACCTTAGTTTACGTCGAGCTAGTAATGAGCGTGACGTTGCTCCTGAGACAGTGCGAAATATTTTAAAAAGCATTAATTTCCACCCTTACAAAGTTCTTCTGGTACAAAAGCTGAATGCAGACGATCCTGATCGTCGGGTAGAAATTTATGAAATTATGATAGAAAGAATTGATAGAGATCCTCTTTTCTTGTACAATACAGTATTTTCAGATGAATCTACTTTCACTTTAAAAGGTGAAGTTAACAGGCAAAATTGTAGATATTGGTCTGACACAAATCTTGATTGGATGTTGGAGAGTCACACACAATATCCACAAAATATTAATTTTTGGGCCGGTATCTTGAATGATACATTGATAGGCCCTTTCTTCATCGATGGTAATCTCCATGCACGTGCATATGAAGAGCTTCTCAGAAACCAAATTGTACCAAGAATAAGGGAGATAACAGGCGATGATTTTCCAAATATTTGGTTCCAGCAGGATGAAGCAGCGGCTCTTTACGGTAGGGAGGTTCGAGCATATTTGGATACTCAGTTCCTTCAAAGGTGGATTGGAAGAAGGGGTGAAATCGAGTGGCCTGCTAGATCTCCTGATCTGACGCTTCTCAACTATTTTCTTTGGGGTTATTTAAAGAGCAAAGTAAACTCAACGCAACCGCAAAGCTTAGAAGAATTGCAGAATTGGATTCTGCAACAGGCTACTTTGATTGATAGGGAGATTATTCGTAATGCTGTAACTCATTCTTACAATCGCATAACTTTTTGTCAAGAATTTCAAGGTTTTCAGTTCGAACATCATCACTGAAGCGTGAGAGGCAAGGGGACTCACGCTAATCAAGCACCCCAAAGGGATCAGAATTTACTACGTCCACGTCGATGTTCCTGGGTAATGCTAAACGTAAACGTAAACTGTTTGGAAAATACCTTGAAAAAACCTTGAAGATCATCACCAAGATCAATACAGAGCTCACCAATGAATTTCTCGTTGAGATTTACTTCAGGAATTGCACAGACCTCTTGGAAAACTTTGTTAATTTCAAATAACCTCTAACTAACCTTGAAAGTTATAAATCACCTATGACTTGGGTACGTACCTAAACGTAGAATTTTCTGCTCTATCTATTACAGATGTAAAAAGGTGAGTTTCCATTTGAAAAACAAAGTCAACCTTTAAAAAGCCATGCAGGTCAACTTCAAGTTCAAAATGAAGGTCACTATTGAATTCCTCGTTGCAATTTACTTCAGGAATTACACTAACCTCTTGGAAAACTTTGTTAATTTCAAATAACCTCTAACTGACCTTGAACGTTACAATTGACCTATGACTTGGGTACGTACCTGAAAGTATTGAATTCCTCGTTGAAATTTACTTCAGTAATGACCTTCACTTTTTTGAAAGATATTTTACCTGAGGAAATATCCAACCGTCCCGGGACTTTTTAGACACCCTGTATTACTAAAGCATGTAAAATCTATTCAAGTACATTGAGAGTTTTTAAATCCCTCAAAATCATAAAAATCCTCATAAATCTTGTAATATATTGTTAAATCTTTTTAAATATCTTAAAAACTCATACATACGTCCTGTAAAATCGTTTCGTATCTTGTGAAATTATAGAACATTATATATTCTAAAGTATTGAAAAGGGTTCAAAATTACAAAAAAGTAATTAAATTAATTTCATAAAAATTCCTTGAGATGTTTTCAAATCACCTGAAATACTTATAATTAAAAGCTGCTGAAAATTCTTTTGAAACTTATAAAATACCCTAAAATCTTAAAAAATTATTTCAGATTATAGAAATCTATTTCAAAGTTCTCCGAATCTTAATAAATTATTTTTAAAATCTTTAATAACGTTTGAAAGACTTCAAATAATTCATAAATAGGTATAGGAGTGAAAGGAATAGTGATTAAACCACGAATTAATGTATTGAATAAAAAGTGATTAACGTTATTTTTTACATCATCCTTCTGCGAAATATATTGTTTGTTTTTGACGTCAACTTTGTTTAACGATTAAGATTTCAACTGATGACCAACTCGATCACCTGCTGAACGACAATTTGCATCCGATTGAATTCAATATGAGAGTTTCAAAGTGCACATTTCATTTTTTTAAATATACTAAGGACATTTTTAAGGTACCTTATTCGAACCACCCTATTATTTATATAATCCATTATTCATAATTTTAGTATAAATCAATGCTATAAAATTTAAACAATTCGCTATCCTAACGCAGCAATGTTTCCCAAATAAATTTCTAATTACAACAAATGTCGGCTTGTGATGAATATTTCTAAAATTTAGAAATTTAATAGGCTTGATCCTTAATAAAAAAACGTACAAAAACGTACGCCACTGGTTTGCCAGTGCAGAAGTAGCCCCGGTAATAAGCGTAGAATAGAGAAAAGTTAATATTTTCAGATTTCAGCGCAAAAGTAAAGATTATTCTATTATTTTGAATGTTTTCCCTGGACTTCATCTCAAAATTTGGTTTGACCAACCACTAAAATAAATTAGAGACTCATTGGTGATAGGATTGTTTCAAAAATTTATCAAGACAAGATAATTTAGCCCAGAATTGTTATTCCATTTTTTTAGAAATTATTCTATTTTCGAAATTGCTATCTGGATTTGATTTACAAACTGACATGTAATCAGCCTTTAAAATTAATTCTAATTAAATTTTATGATATAGGCGTATCAAAAAGATATCTCGAGGCAATTTAACTTGCCTGAATGTGAATAAATCAATTATTTAAGAATTTTTTCGTATTTTAGAAAATGTTTTCTCTGGACCTCATCCTAAAATTTTGTTTGATCACCCATTAAAATAAATTAGAGGCTCGTTGGTGATAGGATTGTATCAAAAATTTATCTAGACAACATAATTTAGGCCAGAATTATTGTTCCATTTTTGTTTAAAAATTATTATATTTTCGAAATCGCTATCTCTGGATCTGATTTTCAAAGTGGCTTTTGATCAGTCTCTAAAATTCATTCAAATTCATTTTTATGATATAGGTGTATCAAAAAGATATCTCGAGGAAATTTAACTTGCCTGAATGTGAATTAATCAATTATTTAGGGATTTTTTCGTATTTTAGAACATGTTTTCTTTGGACCTCATCCTAAAGTTTTGTCTGATCAACCATTAAAATAAATTAGAGACTCGTTCGTGATAGGATTGTATCAAAAATGTATCTACACAAGATAATTTAGCGCAGAATTGTCATTCCATTTTTGTTTAAAAATTATTCTATTTTCGAAATCGCTAACCCTGGATTTGATTTCCAAACTGAAATTTGATCAGTCTTTAAAATTCATTCTAATTCATTTTTATCATTTAGGTGTATCAAAAAGATATCTCGAAGAAATTTAATTTGCCTGAATTTTAATTACTAAAATATTTAGGGATTTTTTTGTATTTTAGAAAATGTTTTTCCTGGACTTCATCTCAAAATTTGGCTTGATCAACCACTAAAATAAATGAGAGACTCGTTAGTGATAAGATTGTATCAGAAATAAATCTAGACATACTATACTATTTTAGGCCGAGTAGATTTGAATTATACTAAAAGATTTTTATTTTCTGATAAGGTACCAGTGATGTATGAATTTAACATTTAGACCTAATAAAATAGATAATTATAGAAAAATTTCTGAAAAAATTGAAATAAAAATTCTGGCCCAAAATCTCGCTTCTGCATTCATTTCTGCTACACGCCTATTATCAACGACTCTCTAATTTATTTTAGCGGATGATCAAACCAAATTTTTAATTGCGGTCCAGAGAAAACATTCTCTAAAATAAAAAAATCCCAAAAGACCTTATTAATTAAAATTCAGGTAAGTTAAATTGCCTTGAGGTATCTTTTTGATACACCTACATCATACATATGAATTAGAATGAATTTTAAAGGCTGCTCAAAAGCCAGTTTGGAAATCAGATCCAGAGATAGCGATTTCGATAAATAGAATAATTTCTAAACAAAAATGGAACAACAATTCTGGGCTAAATTATTTTGTGCAGATAAATTTATGATACAATCCTATTACCAACGAGTCTCTAATTTATTTTAATGGTTGATCAAACAAAATTTTAGGATGAGGTCCAGAAAAAAAATTTTCTAAAATACAAAAAAAAGATAAATAATTGATAAATTAAAATTCAAGCAAGTTCAATTTCCTCGAGATACCTTTTTGATACACCTATATCATAAAAATGAATTAGAATGAATTTAAAAGGCTGATCAAAAGCCAGTTTGAAAATCAAATTCAGAGATAGCGATTTCGAAAATAGAACAATTTCTAAACAAAAATGGAATAACAATTCTGAGCTAAATTATCTTGTCTAGATCAATTTTGGATACAATTCTATCATCAACGAGTCTCTAATTAATTTTAATGGTTGATCAAACATAATTGTAGGATGAGGTCCGGAGAAAACATTTTCTAAAATACAAAAAAAATCCCTAAATATTTTATTGATTAAAATTCATGCAAGTTAAATTGCCTCGAGGTATCTTTTTGATACACCTATATCATCAGAATGACTCATAATTAATTTTAGGCTGATCAATCCCCAGTCTTGGGATAAGGTCTAGAGATAACGATTTTCCAATAATGTTCATTGAAATGAACCAGCTGAAATGCACCAATCCATCTGCATTTCCTGAAGTGAATTTAGCTATGATAGATCTATGAAAAAAAAAACAATGGAAATCAGTTATTAATTTCAGAAATGTGTTACTTATTAAAGTTATTAATAAGTAATGATTGTTAAATTATTATTAAGTAATTATTGTTTAAATTATTACTGCCGTACTGTCAGTAATAAACATACAAAACCACAAAACATTTCTTTGATAAAGAATAATCAATTGAAAGTATAATAAACATGCCTGACCGATCTGTCATTATTTCGAGGTTATGGTTGCATTCACCTTTTTACTGAAATCGCTTTAAGCAATTGTAGGTAATGCCAATTAAAAATTTTTGCACGTAATATTTTACTCACTTTATTCACAACAAATCCTGTCTATTCATACCATACCTTTTTCATGCCGCAAATAAGCGTTAAACGCAATTCACTGTTCGCCCACTAGAAGCGCACAATATTATTGCATAATGTTATTGGCACAGAAGAAAATTGACGTTTACTTCTCAGTCCACAAGTCTCAATTCATTATTAATGAAACACTTTTATTATTTGTAATTACTACATAACATAACCTATATTTTTTGACACTTGTATCCATTTGAAGTTTCGAACGCATCCATGGAAACTACGATAAACTTGATCCGAAGATGCACGGATTTGACCGAATAGCCGATCCGAATGCAACTTTAAAGGCGCAAAATATGACAATGCATCTGTAAAATAGCTTTTTCCCTGCTGTTGTAAAATTCGGGTAGCAATTAAGTGCGCCATGCATGTGAGCCCCAGCGTGTCCACCCTGTATAATAAAATAATATTTGAGTACATTCAATCAAAGAATCATAGTAAAAACTTCAAATCCATAAATATTATCAAATATTAAAAAGGTGAAATGTTTCGATGCTTTTAAATGTCAAATAACCTTACGTATTACTTTAATATCAAGATTCGACTGCCATGTACACACCCGTTAAGTAAGTACTTCCTATACGAGTTAGGGTATATTTTTCCCGCAGTTAATTCAGGAGACTTACAGCTCGAAAATTAAAAAAATTATTTCATTAAGGAATTCTTCTTGCTACTGAAGTAAAAGAGTAACAACAAGGCTTAACTTAAAAATTTAGAGGTTATGCTTCACATGATTTACTCTGGTGTTACTGAACTGATTAGTGAATAAGTCCAAAATCACTCATTAATCAGTGAAATGTCTAACTACTATTTTAATCAGTGAATTTTTGACTGATTCAAATTTAAAAAGTAAAATAAAATAGTTAAATTTAACCAGTAAGGACATCAATTTTTAACTAATTTACATAACTTTTCTGCTTAAAACATTAATCTTTGTCAATGAAGATTAAAGTTCTAAAAAAATATATATTTCCAATAAAAATTGGAATAGTTAGCTTTTCAGTTCTAAAAATGAATTTTCGGTTAAGCAAATGAATTTTCATATGAAAACTTACTTTTCTGCCGAAGAGACTAATTTTCCGCACTGAGAAATAAAGATGTTTCACAAAATACGTGAAATTTCAACAACAAAATTTGAATTTTTGAAAGGAATTGTAAACCTCATATTCAAATTATTAACCGAAGAGATTAATTTTTTATAAAAAAGAAAAATTAGTCATCAAAAAGGTTAATATTCTATCACCTAAGACGAATTTTCATCCAAAAAGAATTACTTTTATTACATTGGTACATTTTCAACGAAATAATTATCCCGCCATATTTTTTCCCCTTCATTTCATTCCTTTCATTCAGGAATATTTTCATAGATTTCATTCATTCCAGAAATGTTACGCGAATCAAAAAATCTGAAATGTATCAAACCAAACATTATCTGCAAAGTGCTACAACTCGAATGGTAATATCCTATTTCATCAATTTATAAATAAACTTTTTTAAAAATTATAAACATACTGATGTATACAAACGTTCTTTAGTGCCTCCTTTTTAATCTGTCAAATTTTAAACACGATATCTCAATCCGTGTGGACACAGGGAACACCAAAAAAATGCTCATAACCGGGGACTAGTTTGGTCACGTTGTCACCGAAGAGCATGCCCTTAAGACAATGTATTTTTTTAAATGTAGGCGCTTGGCTACACGCTATCTTTTAGAGGGCTGTATACTAGCGTGGGAACTCTGAGTTGAGTGTACGAGAGAGACAGAAATATGATAAGCACGCCCCAAAGGGTGGAGCTCTTTAGAGAAAAAAAAATTCAACAGCCAATCATAGTTGGAATATTTTCAGAAGAAAGGACACATAGTAAAAAAAGTTTGAAAAAAATTGCCTGGGAGAAATTCATAATCAGGGGACCGTCACCCTTGGTCAGGGATTATCTGAAAACTGGTACCTATGCAGAGAGTGGTAGTTTATCGAGCGGACGGTTTTCGGCCTCGCAAGACCCTCCCATTTTTTAAGATTAGACACGGCAGGGAAAAATCCGAATTTTATACAATAATAATTAATTTAATTTTAATATAGTTCATTAACCTCGTTATATTATTATGAGCAAATCGAAAAAATATTGATAAAAATCGATCAATATTTTCCATCTCAGTCAGAGGCACCCAGAAAAATATTTGGGGGGGGGGGGCAAAAAT
>NC_046659.1:21406430-21410370 GCF_010883055.1 Belonocnema kinseyi | reverse complement strand
GGGGGGGGGGGGTGAACCCCCTAAACATCTCCCCTGGATCAGCCATTGATCTCAGTTGATCTTTAAAGATTTATCTACCTGACTCGCTCACGAATCCAGGCATACCGCATAAGTCATAATTACTAACAATAGTTTCTCATTAACTATCCGTAAGGAGTCGGTATAAATTTCGAAATGTTGAAAATGCTCTATTTGAATTTTCGTTTGATCGAAACATATGATGGAGATAATTTCGAAATATACTTAATGTCAAGTAAAAATTTGGATTGCAGTTTCTCATTCTGCTAGAAAAAGTTGTTTATAAGTAGTAAGAAACTTATTTTTTGATTGTTAAATCATCATTGAAAACCGCGAAATCAGTCTTCAAAAGTAGGGTAACTTTGACTAAGTCTATTTTTAATATCATTATCAATTATTATAATTTGACCAATACCCCGGTAATAAGCGTTAAATAGAGAAAAATTAATATTTTTAGATTTCAGCGTAAAAGTGAAGATTATTCTATTATATATCTCAGAAACTTATTTATTCCTTTTTCCATAGCGGCCACCGCATAGGCTCCTATTCCCCAAAAGGGAACGTGTTTTCAATAAACTTAATTCCTTATAACTGTACCGACAGATAACCTCACAGAGATGTCTTCTATTCCTCAAAAGTGTTCAGTTTTTGAGATTATTTAATTCCTTCTAATAAGTTCACAAAATACGTGTAATAAATTGTTTTAATTCCTTCATGTGGAATAAAAGTTTTGACAATTTAATTTTAATCAATTCAAGATTTAATAAAGAAAAATAGCTTAAATAAATGCTTTCGTTCAATTTTACTAAGTCGATTGAGAGGAATGGGATTTGCACTTTTTCTGTTCCCGTTGGGGGATTTTTAGATGGAGGAAAACTCGCGTATTCATAGGAATACAAATTCTTATTTTTTCTGAATTTAACGCTTATTACCGGGCACTATAGAAACACAGCGTTATAGAAACAGTTTCGAGACCCCCTGAATCCAAAAATCAGGTTTTCACGATGGCGTCTGTCTGTCTGTCCGTCCGGCCGTCCGTAAACACGATAACCCTCGAAAAAATGAACGAATCAAATTCATCCTGGACACACTTTCTTTAGGTCCTAAAAGAAAGGTCGAGTTCGTGAACCAGCCATTTTTGATAAAAATTCAAAAAGTGAGCGCATTTTGAAAATTTTTGAGACCACTTTTTTCTGAATTTGAAAATTCTTTGTACGGATATTTATAGTATTAAAAAGAACAAACAATTTATCCTCATTACTTTTTTCGATAAAAAGAACATTCTCAGGGTTATAGCGTTTTCAAAATTTTTTTAATCAACCGAAAATCAAAATTTGAAGCCGAAAAACGGACGATATGAAAAAAAAGACAAAAGAAGAAAAACATTTCTTTTTGAAAGCCCTACAAGATTATCATAACCAATTTTTGAATTTTCTTCCAAAATCGAAAATTCAAGTTTTGATTGCACAAAAAATAATGGAAAATAAAAAATTCTATTTTGTGGACAAACTATGTAAGATACGAAAAAAGATGAATTAACAAAAATGGTTATCCCAAAAAAGATCTACAACTTCGTCAAGAATCACTTCTTGATAGGAAGCGTACTTTTTGTTTTATTCGTGAAAAATAATGTTGAAAAAAAATAAAATAAAAAAAATGTGTGGAAAAACGACGAAAGTTGCGAGAAAAAAAATCCATCAAAACCTGTTTACAAACGTCTGTCCGAAAACGAGCGCGCAGCGCGAGTGTCACGATGAGAATGTGTACCTCAAAGCCTACAGAGATTTGAAAAACTTAATCTTTGACTATACTAAATTAAGTAGACGATTCAGAATATGAAGACGCATATAAATACTGTCATCTAAAAGAGATCTTTATGATAAAGTTTTTTTCAAGCATTCCAAATGCAAAGAATAAATATCCGAGCGCGAAGCGTGAGGTGCAATTACGTTCAAGCGCGAAGCGCGAGATTCAACCGTCGCGCGCCCTAGGCGCGCTCAAGCTTGCGAGCGAAGCGACCCGCGCGTGTAGTGCGCGACGATGATGTGCCCGCTAAGCGGGCAGATTTTTTCAATAATTTTTGTATTCTTTTTTTACAGATATTTATCGTCACTTTTAATACAGCATGTTGCAGCAGAACCATTTTAGTTGCGAATTGTGAATGACGTTCCTGCGAACATTTATTTCAAAGCTTTGTTACACATGTAAGATTTCTTGTCATTCCCTACCGACAGAAATCTCAGAGTATATGCGAAAAATTCTCAAGGCTCTGAGAAGCTCTGAGAAATTCTCCACAGGCACTCGAGTAGATATATTTAAAGGTCTAGGTAGGTCGTTTAAATGGTCTGAAGCCTTTAAAATGTCCTTTCCGAAATTCAAATAAAAACACGATCTGTAGTCTGTTGCCTGAGAGAAGACCCTACAGACGCCCATATGAGTTGTCATTTCTTGGTGGAGACAGTCCTTACCGTTTTTTTTCACATGTAGTTTCTTAATTTCTCTTTTCATTGGTCCCTTGGTCTTAATCTAATATTTATTACTTTCCTTGAGTTTCTTTTTCAAATAGTTTGAATGATTTATACGAGATGATATCCATAAAAGAAAAGGACCTCCGCACGCATAGGTCTCGAGTTACAGGGGCCTAGGTAGCCACTTGATTTTTTCACTCACTCGCTCTTTTTGTAATTAAAAAGTTAACAATTAATAATTCTGCAATGCCCGACTTGAAAGTCATCTATTCAGAATGTTCGAATCATTCCGATTCCAACGGTATGTAATTTGTCCATAAAGTTGGAAGATTGGGAAAGGAAGCAATATCAAATTGAATATTGAGCTAGAGTTTCTTCAATTGAACTTCTTCAAATTTTCTACTTTCCTATGCAAAGTAATATATCATTGGAATGGGAAAAATTCATAGATGCTGATTATGATATTTTCAAATCGCTAATTTCAATATACATTTTTTTTTACTTTCCTTACTTTGACCAGCCTATGGACAAAAGAGCCCAGCTGAAGTCAGTCAACCCAAACTGAGGTCAGGAAACAAACAGAAAAGTAGTAGAAAAAATAAATTCCACTGTCCGCAAGTCTCGTAAATCAATCTAGGAAAATTTTTTTCTTAAAGTTAAAGAGCTTCACTTCAGATTGGCTGAAATATCTCAAGAACACGGAAAAAATTTATCCGTCAAAAAGTCACGAACTTGCAGCTAGGTCTCGGATACGGGATAAAAAAATCAAACATTAAATTCTTACTTCTATGAAAAATGTATGGATAAATTTATAACTTTTCTACGAACAGTTCCTGAAAATTTTATACTTCAATATAAAAAGGGAAACATTTTACTTGTGCGATTTAATTCATATTTATAAATTTGCACAACTCTGAGGATTTGAAACCTCGAACTCGACAGTTTTTAAACATCAACCATGAGTGCGTAAACACGCGCAGCCATCGAGGCTGCACAATGTAGGTATAACAAAAATTCTAGCCACTCATCCGACGAATTCAAACCACACACACACGCGTGCGCATGCGCATGCGCACGGAGCGGGTGGGTGAGAGTGTGTGCAGGCCACGTAAAGACGAACCTGCGTCCTAGTTCCCAGATTTGTCGGGCAAGCTCGTGAGTGCCCTGTGTAACTTTTCCCAATCACTCATAATATTTTTGTAATTATTTACGGAAAAAAAGTGATGATCGATTTTAGACTTGTCATATCGAGTTCGTCAATTCTTTCTCAAAATTCGCAGATGATTTACGAAATTACATCAATGTCCAATGAATTTTACTCATATCCGAGACCTGGCTACTAGTTCGTGACATTTTTACGTATAAATATTTTCCATGAAATCCCGCCTTCTGGAAAAATTGAACAATGGGCTGCTCGAAAAAAACTAAAATTGGTCGTTCTGTATGGTCTTCTC
>NC_046659.1:21405164-21406330 GCF_010883055.1 Belonocnema kinseyi | reverse complement strand
TATTATATAGTTGGTACCAGTTGGTAACAGTAGGTACAATTATATAATAAAAAATATAAATATTCGGTTCGGTTTTGATTCCTCTAGAATCAAACTGAAGGGCCTATGACAAAGCCACCGAACGCGTCCTCGGGTTGCGGATAGAGGGTTCTTGTACCAAGGGTTTCTGCTGAATATGGTTACAAAAATAAATAGGCAGTCGCATACCGGGCGACCTCTCAGAGTACGCAGCCTTATCCTTGCATGCGGGGCTCTACAAGGATGGACGAACCCCTTTCCCTAGCTTCTCGTGGGAACAACAATGACAACACCAAACATAGTTGTAGTAAGTGCGGTTCAAAACAACAGAACGCGCAGGGCTCCCGACAATGGGTCGGCCAACAATGACGACCAATCTAGAGCTGGAGGAGCCAATGAAAATGGATTCAATGCGATGGATCGGCGGGATCTTGCGACCTTTGGGTGGACGGAGCAACTGAATCACGACTTGCTAGACTGCTACGATGCGAGTGTGGCCCGTGAACGGGGTTACATGGCACGGCTGCATGCTCTGTGGTGCGAGAAACACCCGGAGCTATCGCACTTTTCGCAGTAACGTCTGCGAAACCATGCTGAAATATTCCGTAAAAGGGGCTATGTAAGCGGAACGCCTACTCAACCACAGCTAGAACAAGCCGGCAACAAAGAAAGAGAGGCGACACTAAGACCAACCGCGGGTAGGCATCCAATAGATGAAGAGCGATGCTTTACGACCCGGAGAAACATCAACACCTAGGTTTCTCTCAAGCCTAAAGATCTGGCTGAAATGGATGACGAGCTTCGTGGACATTTTTCCGGTGAATCCGACATCTGGGCTATCAATTATTGTGTGTATAATGCAGCGAGAGCTTTGGCCGATGCGAACCGTAAAACAAAACCAACGGCTGATCATAAGACCAAAAGACGAATGCATCACCTTACCATAAAGATAGGCTGGGCAAGACAGTACGCGTCCCGCATTCAATGTGTGATTGACTACATCACATCTGGCAGGAATTTTACTGCCAAGGTACGAAAGTTCGCGGGCGAACTCCGGACCCGTTATCACACACTTAACAAGTCAAAGCTGTTGACCATCAGGCAGCATATTGTTGAGAGAATACGGATACTATCTGACGCTAAGAGAA
>NC_046659.1:21402345-21405064 GCF_010883055.1 Belonocnema kinseyi | reverse complement strand
AAAACAAAAAATAAGGAAGATTTTTTAGCAACAGCTGGCCAGTTTGTTGGCCAGAAACATTTTCTTGTCGAGGAGATACAATTAAAAATTGTAATTGCTTTAATTGCAATTTCCGAAAGTTAACCTAAAAATAGCTGTCTTCCCCCGGCTGTGGCTGTTCCTCATCTGGTGATTATATTTGTTCTTCACTTAAATTCCTTTTCGTCCGGGAGGATTTTTTGTTTAAAAAATGAGGAAGAAATTAAAAAGAAAGATAAGTAAAATTTTTACATCTGGTCTTCTGATTTTTCATTGTCGTGGAAATCATTATACAGACCTATAATGATTTTCCTATAATGAATTTCCTATCATTTTTTCGCGATTACAGGAATAATGATTGCAATGATTATAGAAAAAATTGTAGGAGAATAATTATAAAAATTGATAATATTAAAATAATTATTGCAAAAAGTAGAAGGAAGTATAAATCAATCATTTATTTTAAACTACTCTCACAATAGTACATAAAAATTAACATATTTAAAGAAGCTTTGTTTAAGAATGAGGGTATAATGAAACTTAAAAGCTGTGGGTATCTTCTACTTTTTGGAATAATTATTTCAATATTTCAGTATTATTAATTTATATAATTATTTTACTATGATTTTTCCTATAATCAATCGAATAATTATTCTGATTATTAGTCATAAAGTCGCGCAAAAATTATGGTAATTCCATTACAGGAAAATAGTTATAGGCTTATAACGATTTTTCTATACTTACACTTTGTCCTATAGGATATCCAGAAGGTCTATATATTAGTACTTTTTTCTTATTTAATTATTTTCGAAAAATTGAACTCATGTTCCAGTGCTTAATTGAAACGTGCCAAATTTTCTAGGGATTGAAGAGGAGTGTCTACAAAATAATATCATACGCATAACTATTATTTTCAACCCACACTCTCCCTCCCCGCAGTCCCCCCAAATATGACCCAAAAATAAAAAAACTACATTTTTACGTATCATTGTTACTCTTGAGCTATGTCCGTCGCCTTTTTTATACAAATAATTACTAATGGACAATTTAAACATTTTCCATGTCTTTTTAAACAATTTTCAATTATTTAAAGAAATATAAATCATTTAAATAATTATTTGTTCTTAAAAAATGTAAAAAATAATTGTATTTTCTGATTGAAATGTAATTATTTATCATTTTTCGGAGTATTGCATTTTTCTAAAAATATTATGTCATTATTTATTGTCTATCTTCAACATTTCTAAAAATTGAGCCAGAAATATCAAGTTTCTATGCAAATTAATATGCTATGCCACGTTTTGTTGAATAATTACATAATTTTGATAAATTTTTCTTAATGTTTAATAAATTTCTATTTGTTGAAGCAATCCTTATTTGATCAAACAGTTCTTTTTCGTAAACTAAAAAAATGAAATAAAATAGAAAACATGCAATTACGTTTCTGACTGTATACTGTATAGAAAGAATACGTTAACAACTTTTCAATTGTCCAAACAAATATAATTATAAACAAATGAAAATTAGTTAAACATTAGAAGAAATGTCTCAAAAATATATAATGATTCTACAAAAAGTAGTACAGGACACCGATTTGAAAAAATGGACATTTCTGGCTCAATTTTTAGAAATTCTGAAAAGAAACAATAAATAATTATCTAAATAATTACATTATATTTTTAGAAAAATTAACTTTTTCAAGTAATGACAAAATATTGCATTTCAATCAGAACATACGATTATTTTTTACATTTCTTGGGAATAAATAATTGTGTAAAGAATTTACATTTATTTAAACAATTGTATATTGTTTAAAAATCATGGTGAATATTTAAATTGTCCATTAGTAATTAGTTGTATGAAAAATACGACAGAAATTGCTAAAAAGTACCAATAATACGTAAAACTGTAGTTTTTGGACTTTTGGGTGGCTGCGTGGAGGGCAGGGGGAGGGGTAAAAATAAAAGTTATTAGTATGGTTTTATTTCGTAGACACTCCTCTTCAATCTTTAAAAAGTTCGGCACATTTCGATAAAACCCTGGAACATGAGTTCAATTTTTCGTAAATTCAAAATGAGATAAACAGGATTTTGAAGTGCCCGGTGGCACATGTGTCTTGCCCTCTTGAGTGAAAAAAATTATGCAATACATTTTTTGATCACTCTAATATTACTCTAATATATTCCCGAGAATTTAAGTTCAGGTTATATAGCCGAGAATATGACAGAATTTCGGAGAATTTAAAAGGATGTAAGAGAATTTAAGAATTTATGATTTTTAACCAGCTCTATCCGACTCTAAAAAAGATGGCCGGTCTTCATTGCCGAAAGTTTCTATGTGCAAAATTTCGCCGTATGGCGGGGCTTCTCGCACCTGGCCCTACTTCAACAAGAAATCCAATGGGAAAAATATAAAAAACATAAAAATGTAAACATGTATCAAGTTTAAAGATGATTCAATTCCAAAATTCATTATTTTTGTTGGTAAAAATATTTCTAGAGATTTTATTTCTCAATTATCATTTCTCAATTTAAGTAATTTTCAGAAATAAGTACAATTGTTTTAATTTTATAGACTAATAATTACCCTGAATTGTTTTAAATTAATCGAATTTTATTTTTAAATTAGTCTTATTCACAATTTGCTGAAAAAGGGAAATAAATATATAAAATTTGAAAACTATACATTTTTGTGATTCTAA
>NC_046659.1:21401089-21402245 GCF_010883055.1 Belonocnema kinseyi | reverse complement strand
TGTGCAACGAACATGCTTGCCGTCCCGGTACTACTCTATTTATTTGGAGTAGTTCCATGGACGAAGAACGAGCTCAGATGTCTTGATATCGGGACAAGAAAGGTTATGCACATGAACAAAAGCATGCATCTTAAGTTTTCCATTCCGCGACTGTACATCTCACGCCGTCAAGGGGGTCGCGGAATATTGAATCTTGAATGTCTTCACAACAGGATTATTCTGGGTACAGCAAATAGAGTTACAAATGGAAGAGACCCTCTTCTTAAAATGGTCAGGAATCACGAAGCAGTGGGCAAAGGAGCATTTCTATACAAAGCAGCGGAGGAGGCTGCTGAAACAGTCGGAGTTGACTTCAGTATTAGGGGTGAGCAAAATGCATCAAATCTAATCTATCTCGAGTACTCACTACTGAAAGCCCGGATTAAGAAAGCACAAGAGAAAAACTTTCGTGAACAGCTCCTCGATAAGTGGATGCACGGTATCTTCCACAGAAATATGAAGGATCAGTCAATGTCTTGTGAGCTAACGTTTGCTTTCCTTAAATCGCCCGGATTGAAGTCTGGTACAAAGGGTTTCATTTTTGCATGCCAAGACGGTGTCATTTCCACCTTAACATACCGTCGTCACATTTTGTGCCAAGACATTCCCGATGATAGCTGCAGGGCGTGCCATGCACGCCCCGAGCATTTAGCTCACATACTATCTAGTAGTCCAACACACGCGGGAACGACCTACATTCAAAGGCACAATGCGGCACTAAGAGTGCTTTATTACCATCTCTGTCACTCCTACGGCATTCACCTTAATATCGAATATTCTGTTAAACTGATCGTCCTTATCATCGGCGCTCTTGGAGTTGCCAAGCTTTACTTGCTAATAGCCTAAAAAGCATCCCTGCGTGTCAACAATATGCTAGAACACTTGCGGGAAAAATGCAGAAGGCGGTTGTCCTTGGGTCACTCCGTGTTCTTAGGGTGCACGAGGCTTTTGCTGGATCATCGTATTGATTCCTTTACAGACTGTAACTACCTATCTCACGGTTCTGAGACATGGTTGTGGCTGAAATTTTACCGCGATTTCGCTGGAAGCGGGTGCAATTTTTCAGATTAGCACTCGCTCCCGGCGAATCCTGCGGTTGTCCTTATGACAAATTTTG
>NC_046659.1:21393159-21400989 GCF_010883055.1 Belonocnema kinseyi | reverse complement strand
GAACTTTCGAACCTTGGCGGTAAAATTCCTGCCAGATGTGATGTAGTCAATCACACATTGAATGCGGGACGTGTACCGTCTTGCCCAGCCTATCTTTATGGCGAGTTGATGCATTCGTCTTTTGGTCTTATGAACAGCCGTTGGTTTTGTTTTACGGTTCGCATCGGCTAAAGCTCTCGCTGCATTATACACACAATAATTGATAGCCCAGAGGTCGCATTCACCGGAAAAATGTCCACGAAGCTCGTTATCCATTTCAGCCAGATCTTTAGGCTGGAGAGAAACCTTGGTGTTGATGGTTCTCCGGGTCGTAAAGCATCGCTCTTCATCTATTGGATGCCTGTCCGCGGTTGGTCTTAGTGTCGCCTCTCTTTCTTTGTTGCCGGCTTGTTCTAGCTGTGGTTGAGTAGGCGTTCCGCTTACATAGCCCCTTTTACGGAGTAGTTCAGCATGGTTTCGTAGACGTTACTGCGAAAAGTGCGATAGCTCCGGGTGTTTCTCGCACCACAGAGCATGCAGCCGTGCCATGTAACCCCGTTCACGGGCCACACTCGCATCGTAGCAGTCTAGCAAGTCGTGATTCAGTTGCTCCGTCCACCCAAAGGTCTGAGATCCCGCCGATCTATCGCATTGAATCCATTTTTATTGGCTCCCCCAGTTCTAGATTGGTCGGCATTGTTGGCCGACCCATTGTCAGGAGCCCTGCGCGTTCTGTTGTTTTGAACCGCACTTACTACAACTATGTTTGGTGTTGTCATTGTTGTTCCCACGAGAAGCTAGGGAAAGGGGTTCGTCCATCCTTGTAGAGCCCCGCATGCAAGGATAAGGCTGCGTACTCTGAGAGTTGGCCCGGTATCCCAGAGTCACCGTTCTAGACACCTCACCCAGGTGCCATTCAGCTTTCGGCACGGTTTTCACACCTCCGCTTGGGGGTTAATTCTTTCGGGACCACCCCTGGACAATTGTCCGCGACTGCCTATTTATTTTTGTGATCATTTTCAGCAGAAACCCTTGGTACAGGGACCCTCTATCCGCAACCCGAGGACGCGTTCGGTGCCTTTGTCATAGGCCCTGCAGTTTGATTCTAGAGGAATCAAAGCCGAACCGAATGATTTTAAATGCATTGAATTTTATTTATTTTTATTTTGAAATACCTAGAACTTTTTTTTAAGATTTCTAAAGTACTTTGGAATTTTTGTAAATGATCCTTCTAAATTTTTTTTAATACTTGGAAATTATTTTAAATTATAAAAAATCAATTGAAAAATCCTTGACATCTTTTAAAACATCATCAAATATTTAAAATTTTAAATTCGATCGCGAAAATATTACAAAAATTTAATTATAGGATCTAAACCTATATTTTCTAGTGAGCAAATTTTAAGAAAATTTGTTTATTTACTATGTTTTCATTAGCGTTTTAGAATTATTGTAAATATTGCGTTCTGATCGGGGACAATATAATTCTTAGAAGTTTTCAACTAAACAAATATTATGAAAATTAAATGTTTTATTATTTAGTTTAAAAGCCGTAAAATATTATTTTCCAATTTAAAATATGAGACAAATATTTTTTTTTGTTTTTCAACACTTATTTTTTCACGAAATCAAGTGAATTATGAAAAAAAATTAATACCATAAAGTTGTATCTCCAATTCTTTAGAGTAAGTTGAAAATTTCTTCAAACTGCCAAAACAACGTTAATTTTTACGAAAATGGCCAACTTTAATTTTTACCTTGAGGTTTTTTAGATTAATTGTAATATGAAGGAGATCCTGTGAATTTCTTTCTCGCTGAACTAAGTAGGGAAATTCAAAAGTTTTAAATTTCTGACACTTGATAATCAGAATTTTGTAAAGGCCGCGGTTTCTAAAGCCCAAAGTTTTCTAAATTTTAGTCTAAGACTTTAAAGAATTTCCAGAAGTTTCAAAAGATTTTTAAGGATTTTAAATATTTAAGGATGTTTTAAAAGCTGTCAAGGAATTTTCGATTTATTTTAAATTGAAAAGAATATCAAAGAATTAAAAAAATTCCAAAGTACTTTAGAAATCTTTAAAAAAAAAGTTCTAGGTATTTCAAAAGATTTTGAAGGATTCGAAAAATTTGAGAGAATTTTAAAAGAATTCAAGGAATTTTCAATTAATTACTGTAATTTAATATGAGATTTTAAAGGATTTGATATATTTTAGAATATTTTAATAGATTTTAAGGATTTTTCAATTCCCGGTAATAAACGTTGAATAGAGAAAAATTAATATTTTCAGATTTCAGCGTAAAAGTGAAGATTATTCTATTATTTTGAATGCGCGATTTTTTCATCTGTCTAAAATGTCATTATAAGAGTAGGATATCTCAGAAACTAATTTATTTCTATTTTCATAGCGGTCACCGCATAGTTTCCTATTCCCCAAAAGAGAACGTGTTTTCAATATATTTAATTCCTTGTAATTGTACCGACAGATAACCTCACAGAGATTTATTCTATACCCCAAAAGTGTTCATATTTTAAGATTATATAATTCCATCTGACAAGTTCACAAAATATTTGTAATAAATTCTTTTAATTCTTTCACGTGGAATATTAGCTTTAAAAAATTAATTTTAATTAATTCATGTCTGCCTCTCTAGAGTTAAAATTATTTTAATTTCGACATTTAAATAGATTCTTTTGGTGCATTTTTAAGACGTTTAAATAAATTATTAAAATGTAAATAAATATAAATTTGAATATTTTTCGAATTTATAAGTTATAGAAAGATTAAATAATAAAAAATAGGTTAAATAAATGCTTTCTTTATATTTTACTAAGTCGATTGAGAGGAATAGGATTTTCACTTTTTCTGTTCCCGGTGACGGATTTTTAGACGGAGGAAAAATCACGTATTCGTAGGAATACAAATTCTTAATTTTTCTGAATTCAACGCTTATTACCGGATTGATTATGATAATTCAGTATGAGATTCTAAAGGATTTAAAACAGTTCAGGGTATTTTTAAAATGTCAAGGAATGTTCAATAGCTTTACAAAATTTCAAGAGATTTCAAAAGATTTTAAAGGATTTTAAATATTTGAGGATGTTTTAAAAGATGTCAAGAAATTTTTAAGTTATTTTTATAATTGAAAGAAATTTCAAAGAATTCAAACAGCCTTAGCAGGTTTATTTTAAAAATTCCAAAGTACTTTAGAAATCTTTAAAAAGTGCCAAGGCGTTTCAAAATATTTGGAAGATTTCGATGCATTTGAGAATATTTTTAAAATTGCAAAGAATTTACAAGGGCTTTGAAAAACTTCAAAAGATTTTAAAGGATTTAAAATATTTTAGAATATTTTCAAACATTCCAAGGAATTTTCAATTCATTTCAATAATTTCAAGCGATTTAAAAGAATTTTATCTATTCTATGTTTCATTGTAAATTGATCGTTTTAATTAAAATTTTTTGTATTTTATTGAATACTCGTCTTTCTTGGTAGAAAATTCATCTTTTTTGTAGAAAATTTAATTATGATTAAACATTGATTTTTTGTATAGAAAATTAGTCTCGGTGGAAAATAAATTTCTTTTGTGAAAAATTCATATATTTTATTAAAAATTCCTTTTTTTAGTATACAGTTCAGCCTTTTGGATAAAAATGTAACTTTTTCTTTGAAAATTGAACTATTTTGTTGGAAACAATTTTTACCATTTTTTTTTAATTTATGTATTTTCTTTAAAATTTATTTTTTTGGCAGAAAACTAATGGTTTTAGTTGAAAGTTGAACTATTATTATTAATAAATAGTCAACCAGTCATTAATATTGATATAATATTTTATAATTTTAATATTCGCATGAATAATATATATAAACGTAATAATATCCATTCTGCATATTATATACACCTGAAAACATAACCTCAAAATCGACTCATGCATGAAATGAAGAATCACGCGAAACAGTGAATTCACCAATTTCTTCCATTTCTTTCAAATGGGGATCGAGATATAAATAGAAGACCATTGAAGTCTTCCGAAGCTTTCAGATCGGAAATCATCGTACAACAGAAACCCGAAGTCAAATCGTGCATTTTCGGCTTACACACTAACTCACAGTGGTAATCATGCACCTTCTGTTTTGCGGCTCCCAACGATAGGTATGGTGGGAATAAATTTGTAGCTCGTTCTGGCAGCACTACGCCATGCGGCGATATTTCGCACATAGAAACTCATAGCAATGAGGTCCGAAACTTTTATAGCTGAAATGCGAAGAGTCGGATAGGGCTGTTTCTAACAATATTTTTATTGTTCAGGTTATATCAGCGGTTAAATATAAATTATTTTCCAGCTTAGACATATTCAGGAATTTAAAATATTGCAAAGTAATAGCTCGTTAATTATTTAACACTGATAGACTGAAACTCTAACCTGAAAATTCAATTGCCTCACATTACTTAATAAGTACCACGAAGTAGAATAAGAAGACCCCACTCCCGGAAAACTTAGACGCGAGACATTTTCAAAATTCTCTGATTTTTCTTTGACTAATTTTTCATTTCAAATCATTAATATTGAAATACCTGCATTTTAATCTTATGATGTTTTTACTATAGAATATTTTATAAGCGGAATAAAACAGTTGCCAAAATTGACAACGAAAAAGTGTCATAGTTTATATTTTAATAAAAAATAATGAAATTTATACAACAAAAGAAAAAAAAAAATTTTAACCAAAAAGAAGAATTTCCAACAAATAAAGATTTTTTACTTCAAAAATAAATGAAAGTTTATGTAAATTATTGAACCTTCAAACCAGAAGATATATTTTTTTTTACAAAAATTCAATTTTCAAACAAAACATATGACTGTTCACAAAGAAATTAATTTTCCACGAAACTGATGCATTTTTATACAAAAAAAAAAGGAATTTTCAAATTAAAAAATGATTGTTTACAACAACAAAAAAATGCGAATTTTTAACTAAAAAATATCAATCTTAAATAAATGAAAAAGTTACAGTTTCTGTTAAAAAATTAATTCTAAACAAAACAAAAAAAAGAAGTACTTTCCACTAAACAGTTAAATCTTAAACCAGACAGAAGCCTTCCATATGCACTAATAGATCCCCGAGATTACTCTTTTTAAAAGGTCAAAAAATGCCCCTGATTACGAATATCTTGGGTAGGTTTTCGAAATATGGATCAATTTTTGTTGAAACAATTTTTTTATAACAATTTCATTATTTATACACAAAAAGTTTATAAAATCATTTTAACCTAGCTGAGAAAAAATAAAACTTGTTTGCGTCTTGCATTTTTTTCTTACGACGAACCGTTTGGAATGTAAAGCATTATAAACAAATGATTTTTTAACAAAATTGCCATATTTGCACAGTTTTACCTCAGAATCTATAATTTCGAAAAATTAAACACTTTTACCCTGTTCATATCAAGGATAGATCTCTTAGAAGGAAGAAGAAATCTTCCAATCGAATAAAAAATTCTCTCCGTAAATTGTTGTTAGAAAGCTATTTTCAACAGGAAACCGTTTAGACTCTTCATTTATTAATAAATAACACAGCCACACAAAAAAAAGTGTGCGGATCTGGTAACAAGACGCACATATTCCTATGGTTTTTGGGGCGCTGAATTCAAATTCGGTATCAAAAATCAACCATCACGTCCTGGTTGAGCCATGACCTCAAAAAATGACGAAAAATCATGCACTAAGGCAAATAAATTTCAAAATAATGCCAGTGATGCAAATTTTCACTTCAAAAGCATGTCGACAACTATGAAGGATCAACCCTTGCCTGATATCAACTTATTTAACATAACTTTACCCAACAGAACCTGCCCTCACCTAACCTGAATTAACAGAAATTTATGGAACTACACGTAAAGCTCTGGAAGCATATTTTCCCAGTAGCAAATGTGTGCTACATCGAATGGGTCAACTCGAGCCTAACCTAGAAATAAATCTAACCTAGCCTAACCTAACCTCACGAAACACAATTAAACTGACTGTGTTGTCCCGTTGTGTTGTCGGTACCGTTTCATTCAGCTTCGGCTTGGCCTACTAAGAGGTTTAACCTATCCTAACCTAACAGAACCTGACCTAACCTAACCGATTACGCTGACAACCCTGTTCTTGCACACTTTCATATTTTCAGGGTAGATGGGACGAGGTCATGATGGCTGATTTTTGATGGATGTTGAAAAGGGAAACGAATGTAGGTCTTAAACGTAAGCGTAACCCTTTGCATCGTTCCTTCAAAGAAAAAAGGACGCGTTATAGCGGGCAGAAAATAGACTGAAGTAGGTCTATAAATCAATTTAATTACGATAAAAAGCAAGATAAAATGTAAACACGAAAGATAGTATAAATATATCCCTTAAGTTTAAGAAATGCAGAGAGAACAAAATTTTGAATAAAACTCTTATTCATTTGCATATTTAAGTTACAGTTCTACATTTTGATTGATACAAACATTTTCATGTTAATTGAAATGGGGTCAATTCTACTTGTAGTTCTAAGTTTCTTCAAATGAGTAATGTGCGTCTAAATTTTTAACCACCTGCAGTACAATTAAATGAATTTTATTGTGTTAAAACGGGAACACTTAAGTTAAGTTGTGTTGCGTTAAGCAAAATTTCGTTAGGTTCTGTTAAGTTAGATTCATTTGTAGGTTAAGATCGAGTTAACCTATGAAATATAGCACACATTTAAGACTAAGAACCGTACGCTTACATAGCTACACATGTGGTTTTGTAAGTTTAGGATAGGTTAACCCTCTATGTAGGTTAAGCCGAAGCTGAATGAAACGGTACCGCAAACAAAACGGGACAACACAATGAGTTTAATTATGTTACGTGAAGTTAAGTTAGGTTAGGTCAGGTCAGGTTTTTTTAGGATAGGATAGGCTTGACCTCTTGGCAGGTTAAGCCCAAGCTGATTCAAACGGTACCGCAAACACAACGGGACAACACAATCAGTTTAATTGTGTTTCGTGAGTTTAGGTTAGGCTAGATTTATTTCTAGATTAGGCTCGAGTTGACCCATTCGATGTAGCACACATTTGCTACAGGGAAAACATGCTTCCAGAGCTTTACGTGTAGTTCAATAAATTTCTGTTAATTCAGGTTAGGTGAGGTCAGGTTCTGTTGGGTAAAGTTATGTTAAATAAGTTGATATCAGGCAAGGGTTGATCCTTCACAGTTGCCGACATGTTTTTAAAGTGAAAATTTGCATCACTGGCATTATTTTGAAATTTATTTGCCTCAGTGCATGATTTTTCGTCATTTTTTGAGGTTATGGCTCAACCATGACGTAATGGGTGATTTTCGATACCGAATTTGAATTCAGCGCCCCAAAAACCATAGGAATACGTGCGTCTTGTTACCAGATCCGCACACTTTTTTGTGTGGTTGTGTAATCATCCAGATCAACCAGTGCTATAATTTTGCTTCCAACTGTTGCGAAAGCTTTATCTAGCATTATTAACATAATTTTTTATTTATAATTACTTTTTATAAATTGTTTATATAGCAACTGATATAAATAATGACCCTCAATTACCAGAATTGACTTCAATTTTTTTAATCAATCCTTGACACTTGATTAAACTTTTTACTCTTTTGATATTTTCTCGTACGAAGAGCCATTATTTATGTATGGCCATTTAAACAATGAGTTTTTTATAAACATACCTTCCCCTAAAAGCCACAATTTTCAAGTTACTAGCGATTACCATGTTTTATATTCTTAATTTTACAATAATTTTACAATAATAGTAGCGTTTTCGATCTCTGATCCTTATTGTTTACAACTATTGTTATTAACAAAAAAGCTCAATTGA